>NC_051163.1:4375075-4675075 GCF_013339745.2 Dermacentor silvarum | reverse complement strand
GAGTAGCGCCTTGTCCTGTCGTCTTTCACGTGTCCCTTGTTTTTTCGCTAATCAAGTAATTATGGAATCGCACCAACTAGCCCGCCAACGCATTGTGCTGAACCAAGGTATACACACGCTGTGCGGTGAGTGTGAAGCAGAAGAGGAAACAGCTGAACACCTCATACTTTTCTGTAAAGGGCTTAACCCTACAGTGCAAAGCGACGGGGCTGATTTTTTCAAAGCATTGGGGTTTAGAGACAGTGAAGGCAAAATAGACTAAGCGGGTAGAAATAACCAAACGGAGGTTATCTGATTGGTGGATAAAATCAAGGCAGGGGTGAAATTTCACCCACCACAAAGTACAAAATGTGTTAATAGTCACGGCTAGGTGGCGTATTCCACCGCCCGATTTAAAGGGTTCAGTCTCATTCATCCATCCCTCCATCTATCTGAATCTCCGCCCAATAAAAGTTGGCTCCGGCTGTTTCGGCAGCGCTCATTGGCTGAGGCGAGCTCACGGGCTGGGTAGCGTCTTCTGCTCGACGCACCGTCATTGTTGCGTCGTTTGCATTCTTTCCGCCGCCTTTTTAAATTTTATTTACAACAGATCGGTGGGGAATAATATCAGTGTTGCCGCCACCGAGTATCCGCCTGTCAAAGCTCCATGCAGCTGCGTTAGGGCCTCCGACGCGACAAGCGTCCGGCCCGCGCGCGGGGCCGCTCATTCGAGAGAAAGCGACGGTGGCGCCACCAACTTTTCAATAAAAAAAAAAAAAAAAAGCCTCAGCGGGGAGCCTGCGTTGGACCACGGCCGCTGGATAAAAAAAGGTGCTTTTTTTTTTTTTATCCAGCAGCCGTGGTTGGACCCACTCCCCCAATCTAGTACACTCTAATGACTGTAGCTTCCGTGAAGATTCACAGCACATCATCCTTGCATGGGTTCGCCTTCGCTGGCCAAACGTGACAAACGTTCTGGAACTCCAAGCTTCGCAGCGGACACACTCCGTTCCGTGGTTTCGTTGTTATTTATTCGTTCTTGCACTAACATAAGGTATCTAAGAGAAATATTCGATGCAAACTTTAACTTGACTCCACTGGTACCCGAAATTTATGAAATACCACATGTCCTTACGACAAGTACGATTACGCAACTACTAACAAAGAGCTCCCCGCTTCATCTCCTATATTTGAAACAGCCTTTCCTAATAAATTTTTACAGGAGAATTCGACCAGGCACGGCGCGTGGCGGTGGCCACTGGAGTCCTGGACTAAGGACCCACCCTTCGGCCCCCTTAACCCTATTTATCCTTAATAAAGTTATTTCTCTCTCTCTCTTACAGGAGAATTGATTGCTTTTAAGAAAAGAAAATACATGACCTAACAGATATGTAGAATAAACCTTGGTGCAATAAATCGATGACACCGCGACTAAACAACAACAACAATAATAAAGAAAATGCTCTTTCCGAGCTGCAAAACAAAGACAGAACCTAAGTATGTGAGAAAAATATTACGCAGCTAAAACCGCCTACTTCGCACCGATACGCAACGCTAAATACAACATTTTACACGATGATCTTCCGAACATGCTAACAAATAGTCCGCAACAATGGTGGCGCGTAGTCATCCAGGAACACACTTGCCAATGATCGGAATGAGGTCGTCTCATTGTGCAAACACATTTACGATGGCTTTTACGAGTGTATTTAATTATGACGGTGAGCAACACGAGAACAAGGTGTTCTCGTCTTGAATTCCCCTCTCCCGCGTGCTTTTTGTATTTAATAATGAGTGTGACACTCTTGCTTCCTTACTAAGAGACACCACCAGTGAATCAATTATGCCAGATATGGTATTTGTCATAAATGGTGTAATATCTCGGATTGAAAATCTTAAGGCCACATCTTCAGCTGGCTTCGATGAAATTAACTACAACTTTTCACTAAACACCACTAAGCACATTTCTGCCATACCTTGCCTCTATATCTAGGTACTCTAGGTACACTGTAAAAGTAATTTACACCCTTAAAAGCGAATAAGGTAGTAAATTCCTTGACAGTGCAACTGTAAAAGAGCTTTCTCCGTGGAAATTGAGCAGATTGATGTGCATACCTGGTGAGTGTGAAAGCTCGTTCCCGTCTCAGGCTGTCATAGTCGAATTATCGTCCGATCTCTATAACAAGTATTACATTTAAAATCATAGGACATGTCATTTATTCACAAATTACGAACTTTCTCGACACGAAAGATATCTTTCATTTTCCGCAGCACGGCGTTTTACAAGGGTCTTTCCTGAGAAACTCAACTGGGTACCTTTCTTCATGACTTACACTTGGACCGCAACCAACGGCCGTATGCTATGTTCTTAGATTTCGCGAGAGCCTTTCATAAGGTGTCTCACCAGCGCCTCCTAATCAACTTTCTGACCTAAATATTAACCTAATGATCTTAACTGGATTCAAGCATTTCTGAAAAATCGTTCCCAATCTGTATTTGTCAATAAGCTCATTTCTAACCCTCTCCCAGGTACGTCAGGTGTCCAATAGAGGTCGCTACAGGGACCCCTGTTGTTCCTAATTATACATAAACGACTTACCTTTACATGTTCCACGCCACAATCGTATGTTCCACGGACGACTGCATCATTTATGACACACCCACTAATTCTTATCGCAAACAAGTTCTTCAAAATGATTTTAACTCTATTCGGGAATGGTGTGACCACTGGTTCATGACACTTAACTCCAGTAAATGTAAATGAATATCTTTCTCACGTCTTCTTAACCGCCTATACCAATCCCTTACACAGTCGGTTACATCGACGTGGAAGCAGTCGAATCATATAATTACTTATATAAGTACATATAAGTACCTTGTCACATGATCTAACAAGTTGCACGCATATCACCAATCTAGTATAACTTATGCACACAAAACATAAGTCTTTCAAAAACGTTTTACGTCATGCGCCTCAACACTTAAAGTTGTCGGCTTACAAATCACTTATTAGAGCAAAGCTTGAATATGGCATCTGGAGTCCACATGGAATACAAATGGCATTGAAGCTGAAAATCGTGAAGCCCGGTTTATTCAACTCAGAATTGCGGAGTGGAGCCCTGAATTCCATATCCACTCCGTTGCGGAGATCCCCGTAATTCCACTCCTTTTAACGCCTTGGATTGGTGAGAGTTGGACAAATCCTAGAGCGGCTGAGCTAGTCCATTCTATTCCTGCAATTGCAGCAAACGAAACGCTATCTATATACTTGTTTACCACTTGTGCTTACGCGCCTAGCGACAAAAAAAAAAAAGGAAGCATATTTTGGAGTCTTAACAACGTAACAAACGTACTACTTTTTCGCACAAGAACACGCACGCCTTGTGGCCTCTTATCTCTTCAGCGCTTTGTTGCCTGCAAGCAAGCTCTGTCATATTAATCCTTCGAATAAAGCAGCGTGCAAAATAATCTTACGCTGTGTCCTCCGTAGTCGGTGGGCGCAATTATATGAGCAAAAACCAGGCAGCTGGCAAAATTAAGATGGCGGTCTTCACGGTGACGGAATGCTGCCGTCGCAGTAAATGAGTTCAGAGCCGAAGAAATCGCTCAAGTATGCTGCCTTTATTTAAAAAAAAATTTTTTTTACATTTACTGTAATAATAATAGCGCCATTTTCTTCCAGCACACGTCTCTGACCGCCTGCTGTAGGGCTTTCTGGGTATATACACAACAGTGTGCGAAAAAACGTGGCGCGATTTCCAAATCACCATGGACTATTTCCAACTACAGCGTAGTTGGTAATCTGTTGTTAAAAAAACAGAGAGGGAGAGAGAGAGAAACACGCAACAGCGGACGGAGGGTGAAAAGAACGAACGCACAGATACCGACTTCCAACTCATACATATTTTTAAAAATTTCTCTAAAGGGGCAAATATATATATATATATATATATATATATATATATATATATATATATATATATATATATATATACATAATACATACATATATGCATACAAGATGAAGGGTTTCGCGCCAGACCCGGAGGTATATTCAGTTCCATGCGATACAAGTTCAACGCCCTTTCTTGTGGTATCAACGAAAACATCGGAAAACTAACCTGCATCAACAACTCACATTGAACTGTGGCTGTTTATACGAGGTTTTTCTAGATTGAACGTTCGTGTTTGTGCCCGGTGACTGGCAGCTACGGCTATGGCATTCTCTGCACGGGTCACGTGTTGACTGACTATTGTATAATTGCAGCACTGGGAAGTTATTATTTTTTGTGAATTCGTGATATAAAGGTTTTTGTCCACGTGTGCATTGTTAAATCTGTCCACGGGCGCATTTTTAATCCTGCTTTCTGCAGCAGGGCGGAAGACAGCACTCGCGTTCATTGCAGTATACTCTATACAGACAGCTACTCTATACAGTAGCTGTCTGGGTCAGTTGGTACATACGGAATAGTAAAAACCAGTCAAAAGACGAAGGACAGAGAAGAGACGTGGCACACACGACGACCAGTCGTCGTGAGTGCCACGTCTCTTCTCTGTATATATATATATATATATATATATATATATATATATATATATATATATACAGGGTGTTTCAGCGAACACTTTCAAAATTTATTTAAGGTTGCCTGTGGCAGATAGCCCAATTCTAGTTAATGAGCTGGCCTACTCGCAGAGGCGGACATTACTTGCTCAAAAAATTGAAATGCATAATGGACTAATTAAGAGAAATTCACTAATTAAATTTTAAACTAATTACCTGATGGCCCATATTGCAATTTACAAATTGTAGCCGTGGAGTTCGCGAGGCGGATCTACTTAGAATTAATTCTCAGGATGGCACCAGTTTCGAGATATTAATTCCCGAACTTTGCGGAGAAATGCATTGGCGTTCCAGTTAATTTTGTGCTTCAATGCAAAAAGTGACGTTTTGTTAAGAACCTAACTGGAACGCCAATGGATTTCTCCGCAAAGTTCGGGAATTAATATCTCGAAACTGGTGTCATCCCGAGAATTCGTTCCAAGTGGATCCGCCTTGCGAACTCCACGGCTACAATTTGTAAATTGCAATATGGGCCATCAGGTAATTAGTTAAAAATTTGGTTAGTGAATGTCTGTTAATTATTCGATTATGCATTTCAATTTCTTGTGCAAGTAATGTCCGCCTCTTCGAGTAGACCAGCTCATGAACTAGAATTGTGCTATCTGCTGCAAGCAACCTTTAAGAATTTTTGAAAGTGTTCGCTGAAACACCCTGTATATATACCCATGCATACTCGCACACGTGATCACAATCGAACTGTCGCTTCGCCAAGTGGTTAATGGAGCTATAAAGCGGCGAGAAAGGACCGGAATCATCGATGAAAGCATGGATGAAAGTGCGCAATATGGCCAACTTTAGCACCAATCTTTGCACAGAGCTACGAGAGTGCTGCTTCGGTTCCTAAAGGTACACTGCGCGATCGCGCTGCCACTCTTGTGCCCCCGCCGACCGAACTGAGCGTAATCCTGATTGGCTTGCTTATTAGCTCTCTCTATCGGTCAACTTCCCTGAATGAAATCTTCCTTTTGGCACGTAAAAACCCGGAATTCAATTGAATTCAATTCTGAATGAAAAGCAAAGCAGTCCTAGCTTCTCACAATACATGTTACGAGCTTTTTACAGACCTGGGGCCAGATTCACAAAGCTTTTCTTTCGTAAGTTCGCTTTGCCATTGCCAGGGAATAGCCCGACGCCCCCCCCCCCCCCCCCCCCTTCGCTAATGATAGGTCTGGTATCCGGATTGGCTAAAATTCTATCTTACGAAAAATTCTAGCGTAAGAAGTATTTGTGAATTCAGGCCCTGATACAGAAATTTGTATAGACCAATATGCTGCTTTCGAGGGCAAGAAAATACGCTCTTTGCTTTGTTCGTTACTTTGTCACACGTATATTCATGCTACGAAGCCTACCCGACAGAAATGATAGCAGGATGGGTAAGATGGGCCCTTCACGTTACCTTGCCGAATCGGACGCGCGCGCGACTGCGAGGCGTCGGCAGTGATCAGGCAAAAAAATAAAAGTGAACAGTTTGCTTTCCAGTTTTTCGCGATACAGAAAAGAGGGAGGGGTGCGGCACCGGAAGTCGCGCGCGTAGGTTTGCGGAGTTCCGATCGAGACACTCCCCGCCGGAAGTGCTCGTTTCCGGTCTGACCCCTCGTCGCGAGCAGACGACGCGCAGTACGTCGCGGCATTCTTGTCAGCTGCTCGAGCAGACGACGGCCCCGCGTTCATTCATCGCCCCCCACCTCGCCGAATCTTCATGTACGTCTCACGCACGGACCCGGTGCAAAAGAAGGTAGACCTATATACACATGTCTGCAGTGTTCGGTGCAGCGTGGCCGCACGTGTGAGTGGACTTTTGTAGGCTTCGGTACCTCGCGTTGCTTTCGAAAAAATGACGTGGCAACGTTTCAGACGCATTAGTTAAGATGAAGGCCGTGCATCGAATGAGCTCCGTAAACTCGGCAGCAGCGTCTCGACAACGAGGGAGTGCTGCCCGTAAGATTGCATATAGCGCGCGATATCGTTAAGACAGACGCGGCTACGTGTGTACTCAATGTGACGGACTCTTAAAAGAGACCTCTGCTCGTGATAGAGCTTTGTGTGGCTCGTTTATCTTGGCGGTCGGACGCCGACACAAGTGCAAACGGCGCGTGCGCTGCGGCTCGAGTTTAACTGCATCGTGCAGCTCCTTCTTTGGGGCCTCTGAAAGGCTCGGGGAGCACAGCCCTGCTCTCTAGAGCAGCCCTCTCTCTGCACGGTGAGATGGAAAGACTGTTTCATCCATTTTCCATGCGATACCTGGAGCAGCTGCAACCGAGTTTATGCATGCTTGTCATGCTCAGTTAGAGATTACATGGTGGCCATGATAATTGTCATTGCGAGCTGGACAAAATTGCGAAGGCTTGCATTTCCAAAGGCTGACTGAAGCGCTTTCGACAGCATGCAACTTTAACTCAACTAAGAGACGTATAAGGCACCAGTGATTACGAACCTAACCTGTGCAACAGATACGCACCGAGTAAACTATCTAGTGCACGCAACTGCATGTGCCCGACTACGTCCACGATCCGTGAAAGAACAGCGGGGGAAAGCCGAGCATCCTGTCGGTGTGAGAAGCGGGGAGAACGCGGCACACGTCGAGGTCTCCTTCAGTGAGCAGCTGACCGGTCCTAAACTAAAGCCCAGACCAGACGTACGCTTGCGGACGCGCGTAAGCTCGCGTCTACGCGGTTTGCGCCTACCGCGCCTAGCGAGGAATGGCGGTTTGCATCCACAAATACGCGCGACAGCTCGCGCCCACTGGCCTCACTTGTTGACGCCTTGGCAGACGCCACTTCGTATTTCGTTGTTGACAGTGTTTCAAAATGATTCGATATCTATAAACATAATTGTTATATTTTTAGAGCTGTTATATTAGCACAAAAAGTGAAGAAGAAGCACTTTCTTGCATGGTTTAAATCTGCTTAACGGAGAGTTGAATATACCGCACCATCGCTGCGTAGCCAGGCGCGCCGACGCGAGGCAGCCCAGGCGCGCGATAACTGAGAGGAGCTGATCATCGAGATCGCGCCGCGTTTCGTCGCGTACGAGCCGTGCCGCACCGTCTGCGCATGCATGGGCGCGAGCTTGCGCGCGTTTGCAAGCGTACGTGCGGTCCGGGCTTAAGTCTCGCAATCCTACCATTTTCTGAAATTCAGAGGCGCCTGCAGAACGATTTATTAAGGACGGTAAATGAAAACACTGCGTCCTTCTGCCACGTAGACTTAATTCAGCCAAAATTTTAAAATATGCAAGTGCCACGTAGCTGGACAGAACCGAGGCTTGGCGCAAGTCAGGCAATTTTTTTGTACTTGGCCTAATCTGTGCGTACGCGTGTTCGCTGCTATATCGACATTAAATCTTTAAGCATCTTGGGTTCGAAAAAAAATTAATAATAAAAAAACAATTCAGTGGCAATTTAGCGGTAAATGGGAGAGAAATGTGTAACCGCGACGGTCGCACCTCTTTAAGGTCGCAGCTTCACGATTTCAACCACGTTCAGCTCATTACAAAGTGCAGTTCAGGAGCTCCGTCGAAGTGCAATCGGGAAGCTGCGACCGCCGACAGTTGCACTAGGCTCCTCGATGACGTGTGCCGACGGAGCTCCTGACCTGCACTTCGTAATGAGGTGAACGTGGTTTAAATCGTGAAGCTGCGACCGTCGCGGTTACACACACACACACACACACACACACACACACACACACACACACACACACACACACATATATATATATATATATATATATATATATATATATATATATATATATATATATATATATATATATACAAGATGAAGGATTTCGCGCCAGACCCGAAGGTATATTCAAAAAAGGAAAAAAAGACGAACGTTTACGGCATATTTACTGACTGACGTTTCGGCCCTCCCGAGGACCGGCCTTCGTCGGAGTGAATACAAGTGTGGTTGCGTTACAGGTATATATAGAGACACTAGACACTTATCGCGTTGTCCCACACGACATGCGCACAATCAAACCCTAGTCACAGCACGGTGACAAAATGAAAAAAAAAATTGAAAAAAATGGCCGGGCGGTTCTAAAAATCACAGTAGATGGAAATCATCACTACATATAGTCACACAATCATGCGGTGTTAAAAAAGTACAAACTGCGCACGAGGTATAACATGAACGCGCATGCTGTCTTCCGCCCTGTGGCAGAAAGCAGGATTAAAAAATGCGCCCGTGGACAGATTTAACAATGCACAGGTGGACAAAAACCTTTATATCACGAATTCACAAAAAATAATAACTTCCCAGTGCTGCCATTATACAATAGTCAGTCAACACGTGACCCGTGCAGAGAATGCCATAGCCGTAGCTGCCAGTCACTGGTCACAAACACAAGCTTTCAATTTAGAAAGCCTCGTATAAGCAGCCACAGTGAGCACGTACACAAGCAATATATATATATATATATATATATATATAAGAACTGTTCAATGTGAGTTGCTGATGCAGGATAGTTTTCCGATGTTTTCGTTAATACCACAAGAAAGGGCGTTGCACTTGTATATCAGGTAAGATTCGCGGACTAAGCGATCGTGGTGGGAAGGAAAACCAGATTCCAATATAGCCACTCTGATACTGTCAAAAGAGTGCCCAGTTAAGCACAGGTGTTTTGACAGCGGAAGGTGTGGGAGATGCTTTGCGTGAGAACGATGATTATTGAATCGGATTCTGAACGGCGTTTCTGTTTGACCAATATATTGTAGGTGGCACGTACCACACTCAAGCAGATAAATGGCGTTCGACGTGTCACAGTTGAAGGTGCCTTTGATACGGAGCGCGAAGTTTGAAGCACTGCTTTTCGCTGTTATCGTGGTTAGCATATTCGGGCATACTTTACAGCGTGGTTTATTACAGGGACTGCAACCTGCATGTACGCGGGCGCCGACTTTAGATGTTATCAAATCGCAATGTTATTTGAGCGTCGGTACACTACGCGCGATGCCTCTGGGAAAAATATTCTAAGTCTTTCACTTTCGCCTAGAATATTTTGATGCCATTTGAGAATGGCAGAAACATTCGGAATAGACGTCGAGTGCGTCAAAATAAGGTTAGTAGCAGAAGTGGTCACCGCCGGCTTTGACTTCACGAGAATATCTTCCCTTTTCAAGTTATTGGCTCGTTTTATTGCGTCAGCAATAATTTCCTTAGGGTACTGGCGGTCCACGAGTGTGCGCTTTAGCTCTGCACAGTTAGCATCAAAATCTTTTTGTTCAGAGCATATACACCTAATACGGTGTGCCTGACTATAAGGGATCGCGGTTTTACAATGACGAACGTGGCTGCTTTGGAAATGGAGATATTGGCGCCTGTCCGTTGGCTTTTTGTAAAGTTTGGTTGTCAAACTATTTCCGGTTATTGACGCTGTAACATCGAGGAAGTCAATCTCTGACGTTGAGTGGTTATTAATGCTCGGGTGAACGCTATTGAAGCCAGTTATAAAGTTAAGGAGTGTCGATTCACCATGGGGCCATACAAGAAATATATCGTCAATGAAACGCCTATAGTACACAGGTTTTAGGGTGCACTTTTCAAGAAATTCATTTTCCAGTATGCCCATAAAAATATTAGCATAACTTGGCCCAATCCGTGTTCCCATAGAAGCACCACTGACCTGTACATAATGGCAATAATTAAATTCGAAATTATTTAATTCAAGAATGAGTTTCAATAAGGTTCCCAGTGTGAGAACGCTAATGGGCTTGTCAATGGCAGCTTGTCTATAGGCAAGGGATAAAGCGCGAATGCCGTCTAGATGGGGGATATTTGTATAGAGGGACACGACATCCATCATCACAAGCAGTGAACCAGAGGGAATGCGTAGGTCTACTATTTCGCTTAAGGAATGGTTAGTGTCTTTCAAGTATAAGAGGGGAAGGTTGGGGGAATTGGTTTGATTAGCTGGTCTACATACCGAGAAAGGTTCTCGGTAACAGTCTGTACGCCTGAAACAATTGGACGTCCTGGGTTCCCTGGCTTGTGAATTTTTGGTAATAGATAAAAGCGACCTGCTACTGGACTGAGTGGCATAAGAGACCGGAACGTGTTTTCGTCTATCAATTCTTGTTGAAGGAGCTCCGACAGCGTTTATTTAACCTTGCTTTTAAAGTCACTGGTTGGGTCATTGGGAAGAGCTTGATAAAACGAACGGTTGGTTAACTGTCAATTTGCTTCATTGATATAGTCTTCGCGGTTCATTACTACGATCGCTCCTCCTTTATCAGCTGGTTTGATAACGACGTCTTGGCGGGAGCTTAATTCCTCCAAGGCGCTGGTTTTATTCCGAGATAGGTTGCGACGAAAGGGCATATGCACCTTATAGGCGTTAAGAATATCATCCTGTACCGCTCGGATATATAAATCTAAGCATTCGTCTCGCTGTGCCGGGGGTGTCCAATGCTTTTGAGACGGAAGTATATTGCGAGCACCGTTTTCACATGCTCGTCCATGAAAGCACTCGCGCAACCTCAAATTTCGAGCGAAATTGTCTAGGTCCTTGAATAGCTGGAACTCGCAAAAACCACCAGTTGCTGGACAAAAACTTAATCCTTTTGAGAGTACCGCAATTTCAACCGACAAAGCCACGTTCGAAAGGTTTATGATATTGCTATTCTGTGACGACACCTTTTTCTGGGAATGAAGATCCTGGTGGTCTGCGTTTCCTGCAGGCGGCGGGTGATGTTGGGGCGCGTGCGTTAGGGGAGTACTTTCAGAAAATAATGTTCTTATTTCTTTGGCAGGCGCACTGTCGGGAACATTGTCGCGTAACAGCTTTCTAGATTTTGTTTTACTTAGTGTATCTGCTTTTTGTGCCCGGTAATGTGCTAGAGAACATTTGTCCGGGGAAGTAAGCAAAGAAAACATAGTGCTCTCTTTCTTACAATAAGTCGACACACAGGACTCATAGTGGGATATTAAGATACGGATTAGTTCAAATGATGCAGTATTTAACACACACTGCCATATAGTCTTATCGACACTGCATAATTCAGAAGTCGCTGTGTGTAATTTGATTCTCAGGCCCTTTGGTATGATCGAAGCATTCAGATATTTCTTAAGCGCATCAATATGGGATTCGGCACGAACACGCTTCTCAACCAGCTTTCTAACTACAAGGAAGTCCTTCGAATGAGCGGGAAAAGGAGCATTACTGGTATGGAGTCAATTTGAAGCAGAGTTCATCCTGGCATTGCGTACCGTCATGAAGGCGGTGCGATTCCTAGCAGGAGATGCACCAGATGCCTCGCTGGACGGTCCTGCCGTGATGCTGTCAGGACACCGTGGTGACACATCACCGAGGCTTGCTGCAACTGTGTCTGTGCTTGATGCGATGCCAGGCATGAGCGGATCCTTACTGTGGGGGCACGACGTTGCTGTCGAAACTTGGTAAGGCGGGGTTCCGGCATTCCTGCCGTTCTGCGATGTCTGGGATCTGGTGCGGCCTGAAGGCGCTGAACTACAGTCTTGCCAATCGGCAGAAGAAGGAACACGTCTTCTGTAACACAGAAGACGGAAATGGCCTGCCAACAAGCTAACACCCTCAAAACTGGGGTGGAGGCCGTCCGCAGCCAATACTCGGTACGACGGCAACCATTCGAAGCCGTGATCAACGTAGAATATCTTCTTTGTCCTGCGGCAGAAGTCACACAGGAGCCTGTTGAAGTGCATCGCCTCCCTGTTGCAACGTTGCACCAGAGTCACGTTGCCAATGCTGCCTCGACGCCGGTTCAAGCTCCTCGGTAGCACAAGGCTAACATACACTCGGCGTATGTGAGGCAGTTCCGACATAATTTGGTTCAAAAGTGACCGGTAATTTCGGAAGGCAGTCGCACCGCTCGTAGACAGAAGGTCATTTGTGCCCACGTGAAGCACTAGGGTTGTTGAAGTGTCGGGAACAAAATCCAGCAGTTTAGCAGCGTCTGCATTGCAGGCGCCGGTTAGCGTGATGAAGGCAGGGGTACCAGCCAAACGGGGCTCAAAGTGCTGATGTAGATATTTCGTTTGCGAGTCACCGATAATAACAGTATTCGGGGGCGTGCAGGGGAACTTCCATAACGTCGTCTTGGCAGGGTCCATGGCGGTAGGGTAATACATACAAGATGAAGGGTTTCGCGCCAGACCCGAAGGTATATTCAAAAAAGGCAAAAAAAGACGAACGTTTATGGCATATTTACTGACTGACGTTTCGGCCGGAGGACCGGCCTTCGTCGGAGTGAATACAAGTGTGGTTGCGTTACAGGTATATATAGAGACACTAGACACTTATCGCGTTCTCCCACACGACGTGCGCACAATCAAACCCTAGTCACAGCACGGTGAGAAAATGAAAAAAAAATTGAAAAAAATGGCCGGGCAGTTCTAAAAATCACAGTAGATGGAAATCATCACTACATTTAATCACATAATCATGCGGTGTTAAAAAAGTACAAGCTGCGCACGAGTGTATAACATGAACGCGAGTGCTGTCTTCCGCCCTGTGGCAGAAAGCAGGATTAAAAAATGCGCCCGTGGACAGATTTAACAATGCACACGTGGACAAAAACCTTTATATCATGAATTCACAAAAAAAATTTTTTTTTTCATTTTGTCACCGTGCTGTGACTAGGGTTTGATTGTGCGCATGTCGTGTGGGACAACGCGATAAGTGTCTAGTGTCTCTATATATACCTGTAACGCAACCACACTTGTATTCACTCCGACGAAGGCCGGTCCTCCGGCCGAAACGTCAGTCAGTAAATATGCCATAAACGTTCGTCTTTTTTTCCTTTTCTTGAAATATATATATATATATATATATATATATATATATATATATATATATATATATATAAACGTACTCGTGACGCCTGCGGCAGAAAGCATGTTCCACATCCGCCGCTAGGTTTGTGAGTGGTGGCGCTGGCTAACACTCCCAGGATTAGTTCTAGTTGTAAGACATAAATTTACCAGAAAGTGGATGGGAAAACGGCTCCGCGGTAGCTCAATGGTGAGAGCATCGCACGCGTAATGCGAAGACGTGGGTTCGTTCCCCACCTGCAGCCAGTTATTTTTTCATCCTTTTTTTTCATTTTCATTAATTTATCATTTCTTTAATTGAATTAGTAAGTACAAGTAATTTCCCCTATGTTGCCCTTGGTGTCATTGTTTGTTGGCTTCTTATGATATGTTTAATAAAAATCGGGCCCCTCGGTTCATTTTCTTCTCGTTCATTATAGATATGTATGTCGCTTAACTACACGTTTTTCCACGACGCTCCTAACGCGCATTAACAACGAATGCCGGCTGCCATAAGAGGATCCTTCCCGCTCATTGGGCCCCGCAATTCATGGCAACATCACGAGAGGCGTGGTGAGGCCGACCTCATAGGACAGTCTTTTCCCCTCATCTTTTGAATGCCATGCGAGTATTGAACCTGTATTTTCTTTTTTCGGTTTTAACCTTAGATTGTCGCAATGCACTCACATGCCCGCGCCGACCCATCTGTCACACATTACTGAGGGCATTGTCAAATGCTTTTGCCGATAATTTATTTGCAGACAGACGTTGCGATTCCAGATGGCGGCAGCAAGCCGACCCCAGCGTTCACTAATCGAATTGGGCGCGCACACTTTGTGGGATGCACCTTGGCGCTGAAGCGGTTCTTGTGTAATGTAAGACACTCCATTGATAATTGAATTGAATTCTGGGGTGTTGCGTGCAAAACCCACGATTTAATTGTGAGGCACGCCGTAGTGCGGGACTCCAGTTTAATTTTGACCACAAGAGGACCGCTGCACGGTACACGAGCGTTTTTGCATTTCGCCTCCATCGAAATGCGGCCACCGCGGCCGGGGTTTGATCCCGCGACCTCGTGCTTAGCACTCCACGGGGAAGACTGAATTGCGAGGCTTGTCGCATTAACTTGATTTGCGTCGAGGAAAACTTTTGAAGCTTTCGCACCTGATTTCTGAAAGTGCTCAAGAACAGCACTACGCCTTAACGCCTGTGCACTTGTGTTACACAAAGAACAGAAAACAACAAACAAAACAGAAAACATGAAAGAACAGTGTTAAAATGCCACAAAAATTGAATTACGTCAATGACAGAAGTCAGATAATGAGCAAATACAAGAGCTGAAAACATCAAAACGTGGTTAGCTCGGCATGTTTCCATTCCGGTGGTACTTTACCCTGCTGCCAGCACTCGTTGATGTGCGTCTACAGAGGGTCCGTCTAGCTTCCGTAGTGTATTGTTCTTTATTCGGTCGTACCCCGACGCCGTGTTGCGGGTGAGCTTGCTCAGGGTCCTTTCGATCGCTGCTTCCGTGAAGGGCCGACATCGTTAAGGTTGCCTCGATACTCGTGAAAGTGCGAATCTACAGTTATGTTCCGCTCCGTACTGAGGAACTTCTCCTTCAGTTATTTCATGTCTTCCTCTTTCCCCGGGTGGTTGCGCATGAGCCTCGGCACTTTCTGTATTGCCGAGCTCTCCTTCTTGGATATGAGAGTACCGCCCCGCTACGCTTGGTGGTCCTGTTACGTCTCAACCTGGACAAGCGCATTCCTTGGACTAGAGTGTACTAGAAGTGGACGTTGCCCACGAGGCGGTCATTCATCAGCGCGTGCACCGACAGCGATCGGGCGGGTCATAGACGCGTTAACAAAGGAGCTCGCGTCAACAACCACCACCATCCGTGGATACGGTCATTACCATCAAGATTACTACGCAATCCTGATCCTGACAAGAGGGACGTCACGCACAGCCCGCTAATTGGTGAAAGGGGCCATCGTCGCCCAAAACCGTCGGAACATCTTCGAGCTCAGTTTCCCAGGCGGCCACGCATACTCAAGAATGCGGGGGTGGGGGTGCGACATTGGAGGTGGGCCCGGCGGAACGGTGCGTCAACATGGGAGGGATGTTGCGACCGATTCAACGATTGGGATTGGCCGAGCTACCGACATCTGATTCCCCAGTCCAGTCTCCTAGGGAAGACGACGGTACTAAAAGCGGAGACCTGTGGTGCAGTGGGGTGGTTTTGACGTGCCCTGATGTGAACTCAGACGTTTAATATGCTCCTGATGGAGTGGGCTTCCTGTACCAGGAGCCAGTGTAAATAAGGTAACCTGAACCCTATTTTCTTCATGCTTACTACCGGACGTACTCCTCAATGGGCTTGGTGGATTCCTGACCCAAACGCCACCTCGAGCCGCAACAGTTCCTTGAAGCTTGTTACATGTTTCGTGACAGTTGTTTATTTAAAGTTCAGAGTACTCTTGCGACTCCTTGATCGGCTTGGAGATTTGAATTTTGAGTTTGCGGTAGCACTCAAACGAAACGCTGGTTACGTTGCCAGCGTTTCGCGAGTCCCCTCCGCGCCTCTCGCAGGTGGAGTAAGTGGGGGTCGATCGCTGGGGTGTCTTGCAACAGTTGGTTTGTCCTTGCGAACATATGCAGCCGAAAGCGCCGCAGTAGGGACGCACGACGCAATGACGGTGCAGATTACGCGCGATGCCGGAACATTGAGCTGCCACCGATGGAAAGAAGATAACGACGATGAACCGTATATGCAGCTCCTCATAGGCCCGTGCCGATGGTGACGGTGTTATCGTGACGAAATGCAGGGCGGCAATATTGACGTCACAGGCGCTCTTTTTCTGCGCCAGTTTCGCTTTCAGAGAGCGAATATAAATCCTTTGTTCGCGTGCGTCGTGCAGGAGTTTGCTTAAAGAAAATATCTTCGTTCAGATAGCGTCGAAAAATAAAAGCAGTGAAGAGGTTGATAGGACAGGATCCGTTACAAGCATAGGTAACGGTATAAGTTTTAAGGAAGAAAAAAAAGGAGGGGTTGCGGCTTCGCCTGAAAGGCGAAGCATCGATTGCGATAGCAAATTAGAGGACAGCTATACGAAATAAGGATAGTAGATTTATCGGCCACTTGTAAACATAGGCATACTAACTAAATTAACAAGCATCATGTCACGCGCGCACAAGCAAACATGAGCGCAGCTCACTCGATGACCGCGGAAACTCGCTGTCAAATCGTTGGAGTGAGGAAGCGCGACAGCAGCAGCGAGCGAATCGACCTTCGTGGTGCCTCTCGCATCAACGCGAACTAAGCCGCGCAAACACAGCGCGCGGCGGACTCTGTCCCTGTCGCAAATGGCTTTCAAGATACAGCGGCCCGGGCGGGCGTGCGCGGCCGCCCCGAGTAGAACGTCCCCGCCGTTCCCCTAACCTCCCCCCGGGGCCGCGCGCGCGACGGAAGACGGAGCGTTCCCCTCCCCGCTTTCGTCCCTTGCGTGCGCAAGATTAAGCCGCGGTCGCCGGCTCACCCTCGCGCGCTTTCACTCACACATACAACATACGGTGCGCAGCGATGCTTTTATCGCTCTTGGACTTTATACGGGACCTCACATCGACGGCGACACCGACGGCAGAAATGCGCCTGGAGTGTCCATATAATTGAAATAAATATATTGAGGTGTAGACAAAATGCTAGACTGAAAAGCATGTACAGAATACCTAATTAACTCGAACAGGCTAGGTGAGTATTCGTCACGCCCCGATTCAAAGGAGTTGCCAATAAATCATCGTCTTCCCCACGATTCCGGAGGACTCGGCCTTGAAGCTGTTTCCTTAGCGGTCTATGTAGACTGTCGATGTTGGCCAGAATTGTAACATGCTCATGGAAGCAAGCCCGACAGTACAAATGAAGAATCCCAGCAGCATTATCGTTGTACGCGTAATGTATAACCCTGCCCTGCCGCTCTGGGACGTCCCAGTCGACGCATGCATGTGAATATATCAAAATATGAGTGGCTTCGACGAGGATGAACCGCAATTCAAGTTGCACAATCCGAGAGCCAGAATTAGGAAGGCTACAACGCGGCGACTGAGAATGTTGCGCCTTCATTGGGATCCAGATCCATGGGGTCGGGGTGGAGACTCGATAGCTTAGTTGCGATGTGTGAGGCGTCCAGGTCACCAACTTGGAGGAACAAAAGGTCCAGCGCGAATAACATTTAATAGGCTAGCGGCTATAGGCCACGTGCCACTCAAGACAGGTCGCATGACAGCGCCTCCGGAACTCTTCTTTGTCGGCGGTCTCGCCACCTGAACAACATTACGAAGAAAGACGCTTACCCGTTGCCGCGAATTGATGATGCTCTCGACTGTCTGTATGGTGCCGCTTACTTCTCTTCTATCGACCTTAGATCTGGATATCCGCAGATTTCTGTGGACCCAATGAACCGACAGAAAACGGCTTTTGTAACTCCTGATGGGCTTTACCAGTTCAAGGCCATGTCTTTTGGTCTGTGCTATGACCCAGCCACATTCGAGCGAATGATGGGCTCTCTGCTTCACGGGTTCAAGTGCATGGTATACGTGGCTTGTATTATTTAGACGATGTAATTGTGTTTCGAACCTCGAACGCCTCTCAGCGATTCATGACGTGTTCCGCCATGCCGGACTTCAGCTGAATTCGTCCAAGTGCCATTTTCGCCGTCGCCGCATTACTTGGCCATATTGTGGACGCTGCCCGCGTACCAGGAAAAGATTCGAGCCGTGAAAGACTTCCCTGTGCCCAAGTCTCCCAAAGATGTTCGCAGCTTTGTGGGGCTATGCTCCTATTTTCGCCGCTTTGTGAAGAACTTTGCAGCGATTGCGAAACCGCTCACAGATATTCGTTACCAAGACGCCCCTTTAACCTGGGGCCTTGCACAAACCGCGGCTTTCAGCGAGTTAACCGCCCTCCTCACAACGCCTCCCATTTTGGCTCACTTCGGCCCATCTGCCCAAACTCAAGTCCGCACTGACGGGAGTGGTTATGGAATAGGCGCTGTCTTGGCCCAACGTCAACATGGAGCGAATTGCGTCATCGCTTATGCCAGCAGGCTGCTGTGCGCATCAATTACAGAACGTGAGTGCCTCGCTCTCGTTGCATTGATGACTTTTCCGCTTGTTCTTTCGTTGCGTAATTCCACATAGAGCAGAGCCGTTAACCACGGTGAACCTCCAGAGAGGCCGGAGCCCACTCAGCCGTCTCAGGGGAAGGCAGGCAAAGAGTCAAAGCCTGCCCTATCCTCCACCACAGCTTCCAAACCTCCTCCCAGAGCTCTCGCGCGACAGAACGCGCAGGCAGCGTCTGCTATTCGTTTACACCCACATCTTTGTTACTGACCTAACGCTAAGTAAGGACAACGACCCTTCGGCTGTTTACGTCCAGGTTGTTACAGGCGTCAACTGAGATATGGCGTAAACAGCGGTTGGCGACTGGATACAAGTGTTAGGTTCGAACACCGTACTGCCGGCGGAACGGGAGGCTCAACGGCGGTGCTGCTACAACAAGAGTCGGCGGCTCAACTTGCAGAACAGCCGCACTACTTGCTATAGTACGCACCGATCTTGTGCATTCCTTCTGCCTGGTGTCTCGTTGACAGGAGCGCGCCTGGCCGCTGGGAAAGCATTCGCCACCCGAGGCTTTGCGAGGGCTGCTTGTGCGGCTGTCATCACATTTAAACGATGAAGCGATGCCGAAGGCGCGAATCTCTAAAGATTCCTTTGGTGTGGACCGTTTTACCGGCGAGTGAGCTGAAATGTTGGCGCGAGGACTCTCTGTGCGACCGCTTGTTTTGAGAACGGACGACAACGCCGGCATCAAAGCGGTGTTTCTCACGCCATGCTGTGGCTTCGGGGCCGGACGAAGGCGGGAGCCAACGGTGACCTACAGGAACCAATAATTGATGCGGTCGTGCCGTGAGAAAGACTACGACCAAGCCTGGGACCAATGAACAACTCCTGGGAAAGACTACGACAAAGCTCCGGATCAATGAAGAATTGCTGGTAAAGAACTGCCCATTCATTGGACGTTATTATTCACTGTCAAAGGTAAAACGGACGCCGACCAAAAACATAAAAGAAAACAAGACGTTTCGGCTTCCATACGGGTGGCTTGTTCACAATGGGTGAACAAGCATTGTGAACAGAGAGAGAGAGAGAGACAGAAGACAGGAAGCTAAGGCGTTGCGTTGCGCTGATGATCACGAGATCGCGGGATCGAATTCCGGCCGCGGCTGCCGCATTTCGATGGAGGCGAAATGCAAAAAACGCCCGTGTACTTGCGTTGCAGTGCACGTTAAATAACCCCAGGTGGTTAAAATTAACCAGGAGCCCTCCACTACGGCGTGCCTCATAATGAGAACTGGTTTTGGAACGTAATTAAAACCCCAGAAAGAAGAAGGAGGTTAACCAGATGGGAAGATCCGGTATGCTACCCTATGCTGAGGAGAGAGGGGCAGGTAAAGTGACAGGAAAGCAGAGATAGAGAAAGAAAGGAGCGCAGACACACAATCACAGTCGGTCATTGTCACCGTATACTGTCACCGCACAGCACAGTAGCACTTGCAGAACTATAAACAACATCTGTTCAGGCTACAGCCGCTTGTCCAAGTCTGTTGCCCTTAAAAACTGCAACATTGTGAGCAAGCCACGCGCATGGGAGCCGAGACGTCTGGCTTTCTTTTCTTTTTTATCTTCTTGCTCGGCGTCCGTTTTACGTCTGACTATGAGCAATCCCGACTTGGACGAGTTTTCGTCGAGCTCGTGATTTCATTATTATTCACTGTGTAAGGAAAATTATATTGAAAGAGAATATTCAACTCTTGCAGCAAGAACAAACATCGAACCAATATTCCATAGCTTGTTTGGAGAAGTCTTGATATTGAGCTGAAAGCAGCATAAGAACATCCTCGTTGCAAAGAGGCAGCGATGCGAACAGGAGTCAGAACGTAAATGGCTTTACACATGAGACAACCAAACAAAAATCGCATCACGCATAATCAGCGTCCACATATTAAAACCATTACACGGAGGCAGCTCTCGGAGTCGAGTTATGCCTTCGCATAGTCGCTTGTTGCCTATTATTCGGATAGCAATTGTGCGGACACTTCGCTCCTCAAAGAGGCAGGGTGTGTGTTGAGGGAGCAACGCTTTGCAATGTGGTTAACGCGGTTTAAATCATGCATCCAGGACCTCAAAGAGGTGTGACGTAATGCTAGCGCATTTCTCTCGTATTCAGCGCTAAATCGCCACCGGCAGATGCCACGCCCTGTGGGAATGGACGTTATGCGAAGCATGTATGCGGGTAGCCTACCAAGTTAACGAAACGACCATGAGAGCACCAAGACGCAGGCGGATGTTTCATGACCTACATGACACCCATATCATGACATTCATATCGTGATTCCTCAGGAGTCCCTTTAGCTATGCCTAAGCCACGGAGGAAGATTATTTAGGAGTAGAAACTCCCGTCAGCGCGGGCGCTCGCGTGCGACCAGATAACGTCACATTATTATGCGCCGACGGGGGCGCATGCAGTGGCGGCGCCTTGCGGCACGTCATGCAAGCAGCAGCCCGGCGGATCGGTGGTGCCGCTCGGGCGCGTTCTCTTCGGCGGCGCCCGTGTCTCCCGCGCTCAAAGTAGACGACACAGGCGTTCGGCGTTCGCTTCAGCGTGCACGCCGTAGCGTTGTTTTTGTGGGCCTTTAAGTCAAACAGTAACTGTTCTTGTCGATGTCTGTTCGAGGGCCGTAATACTAACAGCGCTGATACGTGCAGTGTACCCTTGTTCGGAAATTGCTAGCCCAAGATGGGATGCAGGTGGGATGCGTGAGTGCCCTCAGTAGAAGTTGTGAGGCGCGCGGCCGAACGGAAGCAACGCGCGCGGCCGCGAACGAGAGAAACACACGTGACCGGTTGCCTTGGCAACCAAGACGGCGGTAATTTCTTTCTCGGCCGCCAGGTGCCGCCAGCATGATAGTGGCTCCGCGGGCTTGTGACATTATCTGGTCGCCGCAACTGGCGGAGTTTCCACTCCTAAAGGTTTCTTGCTCCGTGGCCTAAGCGACCTAAGGCGAAAGCCTTAGTCATGCTCATGATTATGACTTCGACCGTCAACCTTTAGCCTTTTCCTTCACTTAGTAGCCACGTCCGAACCCATTCCATGTGTGATAATCTTTTTTCGTCGAGTCATTGTCATTTTTGCTGAGTCATGCTCATGGATATGACTTCTACCATCATCCTTCAGTGTTTCCTTAACTCAGTACCCACGTCAGAACCCATTTCAGTGGTTTCTGAGCGTTAATCTTTTTTTCGCTGAGTCAATGTCATTTTTGTTGAGTCATGCTCATGATTATGACGTCTACCATCATCCTTTAGTGCATCCTTCACTTGGTACCCAGGCCTGAACCCATTTCAGTGGTTCTTGAATGTAATCTTTTTTCGCCGTGTCATTGCCATTTTAGGCGGCTCTTTCATGACCTACATGACACGCATGTCAGGACATTCATGTCATGACCTATCATTTATGTTCGCCATACACTCTTGTCATACTATGCGAATTTTGGTATCTACAAAGTTAACAAAACGACCATGAGATCACCAAGACGTAGGCGGCTGTTTCGTGATCTACATGACACGCATGGCGTGACATTCATGTCGTGACCTATCATTTATGTTCGTAATACGCGTACACTCTTGTCATACTATTCCAATTTTGGTACCTAAGTTAACGAAACGACCATGAGAGCACCAAGACGTAGGCGGTTAGATAGATAGATAGATAGATAGATAGATAGATAGATAGATAGATAGATAGATAGATAGATAGATAGATAGATAGATAGATAGATAGATAGATAGATAGATAGATAGATAGATAGATAGATAGATAGATAGATAGATAGATAGATAGATAGATAGATAGATACTGTCAAAGTGACAAATGTTCGCCAAGAAATGCTTAGCATTTAATATTCTAGAAGAGAGGATATCCACGGATCCCGGCGTTGCTCAGCTGGCATGTCGAAGAATCGTAGCTGGAGAGAGACGCAGCACCATACCCATCGGGCAGTGGTGAGCGCGAATAAGCGTCGGCATCCGAATGCTTACGGCCTGACCGGTAGACAACACGCCCGTCATAGTCCTGTAGACGAAGCCCAACGAGTTAGGCGACCAGATGGGTCTTTTAATGACGACAACCAGCACAGGGCGCGGTGATCAGTCACGACGTCAAATGGACGGCCATATACGTAAGGTCGAAATTTGGCGATCACCCAAACGATGGGAAGACATTCTTTTTCGGTGACCGAATAGTTCGTTTCCGCTTTGGTGAGAGTGCAGCTGGCGTAAGAAACGACTTACGCGTCTAAGCCAGACTTACGCTGGGCAAGAATAGCGCCGAGGCCTACACCACAAGTGTGGATTCCTGTTGGAGCGTCCGGGTCAAAGTGGCGTAGAATAGGTGGGGATATCAAAAGAGGGCGTGATGTAACGAACGCGTCTTCGCAAGCTGTAGACCATGCCGAGATGTCTTGGCTGTTGGCAAGCAGCTGCGTTAAGAGGGCGATTATGGAGGCGAAATTAAGCATGAAGCGGCGAAAGTACGAACACAGGCCTATGAAGCCACGGGGTTCTTTCAGTGTAGACGGCCTGGGTAACTTGGCGACGGCGCGAAGCTTTGCAAAGTCGGGATTTTTTTAAGGCAAACTAGCAACATATCCTTCAATTACTATATCCTCACCAAAGTACAAACAAAAAGTCTTAACCTTGCACTCGGCCGCGCAACGCTTGAAACAGCGAAGCTGGGAGAGTACGAACTACCTTTGGGCGTGCCACTGATCGAGTGCCGCCGCGCACACGCTTACATAGCGCTTGCTGTCCGCTCCGCTCAGACCGGCATAAGCTATAGCAAATGCCAGACAATCGCTTAGCGGGAACGCTATTGCGCTTGCGCGCAACGCTCATACCGGCAGCGCAACGAAGACCCTCGCTCCGCGACAAAGCCGACTGCAGAGCGAAGCGCCTCCTCCCCTACCCGAGAGAGCTGGGAGGCTGCCCTGCTCGACCTTGGAGGGCCAGAGAGCCCTCGTGGCCAGGGCACGCGCCGCTGCGGAAGCCACAGGGGTCCCGGACTAGGGACTCCTCCTAGAGTTTGTAAAGGGTCGGCCCTTAAGGCCGTCCCTATCTCTCACTTGTAAATACAGCAAAAAAGTTGTCGCAGTTTCACCTGAAAGGCGAAGCATCAATTGCGATAGCAAACTTGTAGAGAGCTATACGGAGTAATGATATTAGCTTTATCAGCTGTATAAACTTGGACATGCAGCAGCACCGGCAACACGCAGAACTGTTGTCGACGCCATCGGCGTTTTGCCCGCGTTCGCTCAAAATGCGTGCGGCGTTGGTGACTGTTGCCGGAGCCTCTGATATAAATAGGCACAGCGTGCCGCAGCTAAACGTCGCCTCCCTTCCCTCCCCCCTCCCCCACGGCCTCTCGCTCGTCGGAAGAAGGCGCGTTTGCTCTACATACATGGTGATTGTGAAGGAGAACAGAGACGCCTACTTCTGCAGCCCTTAAGCGAGCACGGCGCAGAACGCGCGTTTGTTCTCCGCCGTGCGTTCACTCCCCGTGAAAGACGCGCCCCTCGCGCCCTTTCACTCGCACATACAGCGTTCGGCGCGCGGCGACGATTTCTTCTCCAAATGACGTCATACGGAACCTCACGGCGACGGCGACGCCAACGGCGACGCCGACGGCAGAAATCTGCTTTTGAGTGTCCATATAATTGCTATCGCAATAATAAATGTTTTTCACCACCACCATCGTCGTTTTGCAGCCGAGTTGATAGCGCGTCGCTCACGTCTCGGCTAAAATAAAGTCCCTACATAAGAAAAGTACCCCCATCTACTCTTTCCTCCGTCGTATCCTCTCCTAAAGCGCTTGCTTTATTGCGATAGCAATTATATGGACACTCGAAAGCAGATTTCTGCCGTCGCCGTCGCCGTCGCCGTGAGGTTCCGTATGACGTCAATGGAGATGAAATCGTCGGTGGTGGTAAGTGGTTCTTGAGGGAAAGGGAAAGGTTGGCGCTATCTTCTGCAGCCCTTGAGGGAGCACGGCTCAGCGCCAACGGGGAGGGGTAAGTGGGAGCGAAAGAAGGGATAGAGTGGAGACGCCATGGCTGGGCGAAGCAAAACCGGCAGGCATAGGCGGCACGTATCACCGAACGCTGTATGTGCGAGTGAAAGGGCGCGAGGGGCGCGCGCTTTCACGGGGAGTGAACGCACGGCGCAGAACAAACGCGCGTTCTGCGCCGTGCTCGCTTAAGGGCTGCAGAAGTAGGCGTCTCTTTCCTCCTTTACAATCACCATATATGTAGAGCAAACGCACCTTCTTCCGACGCGCGAGAGGCCGTGGGGGAGGGGGAGGGAAGGGAGGCGACGTTTAGCTGCGGCACCAAGTGCCTATTTATATCAGAGGCTCCGGCAACAGCCACCAACGCCGCACGCATTTTGAGCGAACGCGGGCAAAACGCCGACGGCGTCGACAACAGTTCTGCGTGTTGCCGGTGCTGCTGCATGTCCAAGTTTATACAGCTGATAAAGCTAATATCATTACTCCGTATAGCTCTCTACAAATTTGCTATCGCAATTGATGCTTCGCCTTTCAGGTGAAACTGCGACAACTTTTTTTTCTTTACTTTTTGCTTGCGAAAGCAAGTCGACGGTGGCGCACCTAGAAAGTCCACGTTAAAGCTTTCAGGGCGGGCGCGCGCCGCCGCCGCCGGCGACTGCGGCTGCGCAGAGGACCTTCAATATGGCTCTGAGGCGGAAAAAAAGAAAATATAAAGTGAAAAGCGCGCGCTATCATCGTCCAATCGGAGATACAGGAGAGAGAGGGGCGGCGTTTATCAAAGGATGGCGGTACTTTTCTTATATAGGGACTTTAGTCTCGGCAAGACGCGTTATCAAATGCGAAATCTACGCAGTTCCCTGCAGTATCTCAGAGCGTGAAATCTGAGCGGAGCGGAGGGTAAGCGGCGCTCTGCTTAAACTGTCTATTGCCTCAAGGTCAGCGGAACGCATGTATATAGCGTTGGCGGTTGCTATGGCTACGGCGCAAGTATTTGGGCTAGGCTAAGCACTACCAAAGTCATCCCCAGCATTTTCCGGAAGTGCGCGAAGTTTTCATCTTATTACTCATGATGATGATAATTTCTTTTCGCGCGTCTCGGACGTACGGCCGTCACTGCGCGTTGCATAGCGCAGCTTGCAACGTGCACCGACACCGCGTTGTAATGCCGACACCGCGTTCCACCGCGTTACAGTGTACTAGAAGGCCCCTTCTAGTACACTGTAACCGCGTTGCAATGCCGACACCGCGTTCCAGCAGACACGCTCCGTGAATGCGTCTCTCTCTCTCTCGCTCTCATTTTCTCTATCTCTCTCCCGGGCATAGCGCGCAAAACCTCTTCTTCACCTCGCAGAGCATTGGCACGAGCGCGTGCGAACACGCCAGCTGTCGACGAAGACGACGACGCTCGAACGCAATCATATGGTTCGCAATCATATGGTTGAAAATATAACTTCAAAAGCTTCCCGTGCAATGGGGATATTGAAAAGGATTAGCAATAATCGATGGGGCATGCGCAGAGACACACTTATAATGATTTACCTCATGCATATCCGGCCAATACTAGAGTTCGGCTGTGTGTCATTCTCTGGCTCCCCTGCTTATAAACTACGTCCACTACTTTTGCTGGAAAGGGAAGCACTTCGTTTGTGTCTGGGGTTGCCAAAGTTTGTAGCAAACGCCGTGCTCTACAAGGAATCGCGACTTCCTTCCCTAGAAACGAGATTTAAAATACTCACTGTTCAAACATTCATAAGGCTCTATGAATCACCAATAAGAAGATCCCAGTCGATATTTATTAGTCAACCCGCTTTATTTTTCGGAGTCTCGTGGCCTCGGTTTCACACGCCACAGGTGAATAAAACAGAATCGTTATTAAGTCCGTTAAATGTACGATTAAATGATATAATCACGGTAAGCAGTATCCAAAATTCATTGGTTATTACTTTTGATAACATATACCCCAACCAGGCGAAGCAACTTCCCTGGCATATTCTTAACGGCTTACTCCAAGATCACTTGGACAAGCGGCAGATAGCCTGGCAAAGGCTTCTATTACAGGCCTTGTGTGTTCCCTTCTTCCAACGACGGGTTTTATAACGTCTGCCAGGTTTAGAAGATACACCCTTATGGCATCAAAATCAGATCTAACACCATCCACCGAACTGCACCACTCACAATTCCCTTGGAGCAGGAACTTTTGTAAATCCAGACAAACAGAAGTGGCATTAACAAGACTGCGATGTCGAGTCCCCCGCCTAAATTTCTACATGCACCGATCTGGTCTGGCGATCTCCCCTTTGTGCCATTTCTGTAACGCATTCGAAACGATCGACCATTACTTACTGGACTGCCGGCGTTTCTCTTCCCTAAGAAAAAGAACATTGCAAATTGCAATGCGACAGCTCGGCCTACCATTGAACACTCCGGAACTGCTGTCTTTCGGAGCTTCTGTGCTTGGACACTCACACAGGAATGTATGCATCGCCATAGAGAAATTCGTTGTTGAATCAAACCGGTTCCATTGTTAATCATATTAATCTATTTATCATTATCTTATTGCCTCTTGTACTAGTATGCCTACGTTTTATATATTTATTGTCCACTGATTCGTATTAGAATTTATTCGCTTTATTATATTTACCAAAATTTGACATTTGCTAAGCTTATTCACCTAGCACGTATATAAAATCTGCCCGACTCTTGGCCGATCCCCGTGAGTGGGTATGCTCCAAAGATAAGGTCATCATCATCATCATCATATGGTTCGCATGTTCCGCAAGCGCGGCTGTATTGCCTAGTGGTTACGACGCTTGCCTTGGGACCGTGGGTACGCGGGTTCGAATGCCGCCTCGGCAAGAAAGTTTATTTTCTTTTAAGTCTTTCTTTATTGCTGATGATGATAGTTTTCTTGGTACGAACCACAAATTACAGCTGGCTTAAACAGCTTCGCTTTTAAAAACGATGACGTGATCTTCGAGCAGAACGTCGTTGGTTTCCCTCGCTCCACGACGTTCCACTCTTTCTCCCAGTGACGCCAGAGCGAACCGGTTCCGAAGCGAACCGTCACAGAATACGGCCCCTGAACCATGACTAGAGTACAGTGCACTAGAAAATATTGGGTAGTGGAAGAAGCGGCGGCCTCGGCGCGAGGCATATTGTGTAGAAGCTCACCAGATGGCGCGCGCGCTGACTTCCCGAGCACCGGCTGAGGGAGTCTGCGGTAGAACGCGGCAGGCGAGTGCGGCGGCACAGAGTTTCAGAATGCTGTGTTAATTTTTCCTCGTGCCAAATATGTCAATATAATTTTATGTAAGCAACCATAAGATCTGTAGCGTGGGATGGCGGGGCACGGTACGTACCTACAATGTATGTTATCGCGATGCACGCACTTCGTGGTGCAGCGGCAGAGTGCACTTTTAGCATGGAAATGTCACTTTTTGTTTTTTTTACCCAGTTCCACCAGTCACAAGTCCCGTTCGAAACATAGAAAATACATTTGTCTTGAATAGGACTTAGACAGTGACATATATATGGCATATATACTCATCAAGTAAGGGTATTTGTTAACCCGACGTTTCGGAGCCAATTCGGCTCATTCTGCAGGGGGTATTCTTCGGAGGTGACGGTGTGCAGCTTTTAAAAGGTCTATCGTAAGAGAGGCGAGAGAAAGGAAGGTGGGGAGACACTCGACAGGTCACCTGTTATTGACACACGAAAATGGCGAAAGGGTGGGGAGGCTGCGGCGTTGCTGGTCGACTGGGATGACCGATGCTGGGGGACGCTTTAACCGCGGGAAAGCCGTTCAAGGGAAGGGGGAGCGAGATGTTTTGGTGTTGGTGACCGGGGGGTCTTTTCTTCTTTTCGCCGTGCCTCGAAGGCCATGGTACACAGAGGGTAGGATGCCCTTCACGCGGTCTATATTACGTCGGGCTAATAAATACCCTTACTTGGTTGCAGTCACTGTCTAAGTCCTAATCAGTTTTCCCAACCAGACAGGTAATTCTGTCGAAATGTTTAGCTTAAAATTTGTACTGAATGCATGCATACTGCTGCATTCTTCTATCATTATGATTTAAGCAAGCCATGAACATGTGCATTTCAGAAGCGTGAGCCTCCTGCAGACAGTTTATTTCAGTTACAATATCAGTAGGTACGGGGGAGGCATTTTCAAGAAACATACCACAACAAATTTAAAAAATTAAATTATGTGGTTCTACGTGCCAAAACCACATCTGATTATGAGGCACGCCGTAGTGGGGGACTCCGGATTAATTTGGACCACCTGCAACAGATGAGTTGCAGGGTAGAGAGTACACAATACCATTTTAGATACTTATGTACAGCGGCTCAACTTCAGATATCTTGAGGTCACCCGACTCTTTGGAACTGTTTAAGGACTTCACAAAAAAGTGCAGCCGTGTGTGGTAACATAAGAAGCTACAAACTTCACTGTCAAATATTCTGCATGGCTGGCGCACCCTATATCCGGTCTTGTCGGTTTCTCTTAACAATAGTAATAACATCCTTAACACTCTCATGATGCAGCTCCTGTGTACTTAATGTGGCTGTGAAAAGGTTTTCTAATCTTCGAATAAACCAGAAAAGCCATCCGGTGGGATACAGTAGGCCACCATTGTCTCGCGGCCTGGTCTACCGAGCTGCATCAAGACTATCAACATACTCCTTCTTTGGGATCAGCAATTTGTGGAATTCCCCCATCACACTCCAATTTCAACAAAATCTTCCTGGCAACATAACCACAAATATAAAAAATGAGCCGGTCGTCACTTTTTGCTTGAACACATGAGACATGGTCTGGTACAGGGCACTACTTTTGATACCCTGCAGTGGGATTAATGTCATCATCATCAAGAAGGCTTTGAATTATGTCAGTTTTGCCAGGCTTTGGGCCTTCATCATGTCTGGCTCAAGGAGTGCTGTAAGAACACCAGACTCAGCATTCCCTAAGCAGCAGATCTGGCAAGCCCATAAATACTTAGGCAAGACACAGTAATCAGAAACTGTGTACTGGATGGGTATTGCAACCGCTTGACTGCCGTGCTATATATACCGAAGCGATTTTCAACTGGGTCCTGACTCAGCTTTGAGATCATTAAGTACTTGTAGGCTGTAGCTAACATTCTTTGTCATGTAGGAAAGCAACGACAGAACGCTTGCAACTGTGACTCTCAGGCCAACAGCAGTATATGCGGACAGGAAGCCACCTCGACCACCTGCATGCAGCTCCCATTCGGTCAGGCATGTAAAAAACGAAAGAATCTTTTCCACAGAAGCATATTCCGGCCGCAGAGCTTGGCTTTTACTGGATGTCATTATTTCAATGATGTCTCGGATCGTCCTGCAACAAAAAATGCACCAAGAATTTATTTTCTAATATCCACACTGTTTGCGATCGTTTGAAGATTGGGCTGGGGCGCTGTCACATCCAGGCTGTCGTTGCCATCCGCACCATCATCTTGGGATGATGAATCATGAACGTCGCGACGAGACAAACGCACCTTCTTCGTGCGTGCAGCTGGACATACTGCAACGCGTTTTCTCTCTGGTCTTATCTGACGCATTTCCTTTGAGAGGTAGGATGGCAAATCGGGCAGGAGCGTGGGCACTGCGGAGTCGGTCAGCGCCGGTTTACCTCGAGGAATCCTTACTTCCTCACGGTTTATGAAGTGAACATAGTGGCGCAAAATAAAATGCGCTTCAAAGTGACTCTCCCACACAGTTGAAGTCTCGGAGAATGGCTTATCTTTGCAATAAAGATTCCTCTCCCATTGTTTCCGCCGGTCATTGTGTTTAGGCACTCCAAAAAGAGGCAACGTGCGCCCATTTATTTCTCGAAAACCAGGATACCCGCTCTTGCATCCGGGCGCATGGCAATGCGTATCGCTTTTTTTTTTTCTTCTCTTACGTTATCCAAAAAGCGACAACAGGGCAGCATCGAACAGACAAACGGTCACGCTCGGCACTTTCAGTAGCTTCACTTGCAAAAACACGAAAAGCAAGCTGGCTCGTAACACCAAGAACGACGCGGTAAAGTGGTTGCAGCTACGCGGGCAACGCGGGCTCCAACCGGCACGGTCACCTCGATGATGATGATGATGATGATGATGATTTATTGGCATCCCCTTTGAAACGGGGTGGCGACAAATAGTCACCTAGCCTGCTTGATTTAATCAGGTATACTACACATGTTCTTTATCTAGCATTTTCGTATACCCTCTCATTATCTTTCTTTTTCAAAACTTTAGCTTGTACCGCTGCCTATGATTTGAAGAGACCAGGTCGTATCCATCTTTTCCCTGCTTTTTTTCCACCAGTACTCTAATCGTCTCTTGCTGATCTCTACGGCTGATCTGTTTATGTTTCCTTCCACTTTAAACCCAAGCGCTTCTGGGAGTTGCACGTTACCTACGGTTCTCGCTGGGTGGATCCCGTCGCATTCCATTAGGATGTGCTGAGTGGTCTCGGGATCTTTACTGCAGCATACACATGTCTCATCTAGTTCCGAATATTTGTTCCGATATGTTTTCGTCCTTAGGCAACCGGCTCGAGCCTCAAATAGCAAGGCACTGCCCTTTGTGTTATCGTACAGATTTTCCCTTCTAATTTCTTTCTTCTCATTCTTGTAAATCTCCATTGTCCTTTTCGTTTCCATTCTTTGCATCCAAATCACGGTCTCTATTTCTCTCACTTTCTTTCTGATGACCTCTTGTTGTCTATTTACAGTTTCGATTATCCTGTACTTGGTTGCCAACTTCCTTGACCTCTTCCTCCATTCTGTGTCCATGCTTTTCATGTAGAGATACTTGTGCACTTTAGCCGCCCATTTATTTTCATCCATGTTCCTGAGCCTTTCTTCAAAACTAATTTTGCTTTGTGCTTCTCTGACTTCAAAAGAGGCCCAACCCACGTCTCCATGCACTGCCTCATTTGTCGTATTACCGTGTGCTCCCAAAGCCAACCGGCCTACTGATCTTTGGTTAACTTCCAACCCGCCAATATATCCGATTTTAAGCATATAATGGCATTTGCGAATGTTAGCGCTGGCACCATTACTCCTTTCCAGATTCCACGCACCACCTCATACTTATTGTGGCCCCACAGTGCTCTGTGTTTCGGGAAGAGCACACCAGCGCCCCTAGCGGGAGTCTTCGCTCTTGGCTTCACGCTGCCTGTGCGCCCAGCCCTCCGCTCTTTCCACTACCCAATACGTATGCTGTATGTGCGATTGAAAAAACGTGCGAGAGTGAGCTGGCGGTCGCGGCTCAATCACGCGCACGCCGAGGAAAGCGGGGAGGAAGCGCGTCGTCTTCCGTCGCGCGCAACGCTCCGGGGGGAGGGAAGGGAGGGTTGCGCGTTCTACTCCGGGCGGCCCAGGCGGAGGCGCGCGCCCTCCCGGGCCGCTGTATCTTGAAAGTAGAGTGTACTAGAATATGGTCGAGTGGGACGAGCGGCTGGGGCGGCGCATGCTTCGCAGTGAGGCGCCCGACGTGGAAAACTATGGGGCGGCGCTGCAGTCGAAGTGAATTGGGCCGCATCAAGGTCGCGCCGTTGGAAACTGCTGGCGATACTGCTCGGCAGGGTCATTCGTACTACTTCGCGCGCTGGTATTTGCGTTCAGACCGCTCAAATGGGGTTCATAATTGCATACGACATGTATTTATGCCTTAAGAATAAATTCCTTTTCTTTCTTTTATTTATTTATTTTTTATTGTTTTCTAATGCCGCTCGGTGATTGCGCGTGCATTGCGGCCGCAGTGTCGGCTTTCATTCTACTATGTTATTGTACTGTTCCCTTTGGCGAAAAATATGTTTCTCGTTCTTCAAGCAGCATGTATCTCTCGTGTGTATTGTTGCGCATATAGTTTTCTATCAGTAGGTATTGCGAAACGCAGACGAAGCAACATATACAGGGTGTTTCATTTTAGCTGCACCAAATTTTTAAAAATTGCCTCTGGCAGATAGCAGAATTATAATCCTTGATCTAAACTACTCGATGAGGCGGCCATTACTTCCACGATAAATCAAATAATATTTTGAATAATTAACACACTTACGCTAATGAACTTTTTAATTAATTATTTTACGGCACATCTTTCAATCTACGAATTATAGCCGCTGAGTTCGCAAGGCGTATCCACTTGGAACGAATTCTCAGGACTGAACCAGTTTCGAGATATTAATTTTCAAAGTGTCCGACAAAATGCATGGGCGTTCCAGTTAACTTTTTGAGGAAAGCACTGTTTATGCATTGAAGCACAAAGTTAACTGGAACGCCCATGTATTTCGTCGGACACCTTGAAAATTAATATCTCGAAACTGGTTCAGCCCTGAGAATTCGTTCCAAGTGGTATGATACGCCTTGCGAACTCAGTGGCTATAATTCGTATATTGAAAGATGAGCCGTAAAATAATTAATTAAAAACTTCATTAGCGTAATTCTGTTAATTATTCAATAAGGTGATTTGATTTATCGTGGAAGTATGGCCGCCTCATCGAGTAGTTTAGATCAAGGATGATAATTGTGCTATCTGCCACAGGCAATTTTTAAAAATTTGGTGCAGCTAAAATGAAACACCCTGTATGTAACCTTCCTGCTTGCCGCTTCAAACAAGTAAAGCATATCTGCCCCAACCGGCGCCTTGCACTTAGATTTACGGGAAGCATTGGTATAGATTTAAAAAAAAAATAAGTGTAAACTGCAGTGCAACATAAGTTTCCGCCTTTCTCGCGTAACAGAATGCGGAGTAATTGGTACGGGGTTTTTTATTGCAGTCGGACCTCGAGCGCCGAAAACGGTTTTAGTTAGCCATTCTATATGCTAATCTTTGGCCGTATGCCGTACGTGGATTTTTTTTTTTCAGTCGATACTTCAAAAAAGAAACAAAAAGAGAGAAAGAAAGCCGGCGCGGTAGCCTAACTAGTGCCTATATATAGTGGATACGGCGTCGCGCTGCTAAACTGGAGCTCGCGGGTTCAATCCAGGTCGCGGAATTCGATGGGAACTAAATGGAAAAAAGACGCGTGTACTTCTATTTAGGCGCGCTTTAAAGAACCCCAGGTGGCAAAAACTAAACCGGGTGCCTCATAATCATATCGTGGTTTTGCCACGTAAAACCGAAGAATTTGCTTATATTAAAGAAAGAAAAAAAAAGCAGGTGGCTGCGTTCTTCGGCTTATTTTGGGGGGTGTAAACAACATAAATTATTCTCGAGTCTGATTCCCGAGAAAAACATGTTATACGCGTATCCTATGTTTCATACATAATTTTAATGCCGTTCTCAAATGTATGACCGCTCAACTCTGCAGCTTGTATACATTATAAACGGCTGCGTTCAGTTATCCGGTGCACTATCATAACGACCATAATGAAACAATTAAAGGAACGGCAATGTCTCACATACACGCAGAGAAATGTGCAGATCTGTTGCGTTCGTTGAAGAAGATAAGTGTACGTACCACATGGGGCACCCAGTTTTAATGGGTTGCATACATGGTGAGCCTGTCAAACAAAATTTTCCTTGTCTGAATCAAGTTAGCAGATTTACAGGCTGCCCCAAAACGGGGCGTTTATATTGAATGAGAGCTAGGAACTTGTTAATCAGGACTTATAACACCCAGCCGTGCGTTAATTCTCTCAGGAACTGCGCCTCGGCGCAACAGCCGAGACTCTCCTGCAGCACAATCATTCGGAACAGTGCTCAGTTGCATCGTTCACTCACATTTGAGACTTCCACAGTGATGTTATGCGTTACATTCGAACGGAAATGACTATTCGGCGTCGCACAGTATATCAATGACACACACATACACACACACACACACACACACATATTGTAGCGAAGAGGACTGGCGCCCTGTGTGTGATAGTGCGTCCACAGGCGCGCCAGTCACACAGGGCGCCAGTGTTCTTCGCTACAATATATATATATATATATATATATATATATATATATATATATATATATATATATATATATATATATATATATATAATGATTTTGCCTGCTATGAATATTATTGCTGTGAATGAGAGATGAGAGTTTTATTTCCAGTATTCACTAATTCACTAATAAGTGTGTTTGGCAAACACGTGCGCTTATTCCGGTCAGGAGTTCTCATTTTTTCAATTATTACACTTAGAATATTTGTTATTTTTCCCTTACATATATATATCGTAAATATATATGTCTATGTACCCTTTGATTTAATTACCTGGAAATACATTGGTCATTCTTCACGTCACGCAGTTAATAAACCTGGTTTATTTCACTCTAATATTGTTTTCTTCGATCATTGTCCCTGATCAATATCCAACAACAAGAAGCGCGTGTATAATGACACGATATCAATAATAAAATTTTCTTACGTAGCTTTCAGGGCGCGGAGATACCATTTACTTTTAGAAGACAGTGGTAAAAACAGCAGTTCACCTGGCTAAAACTACATTTGGTACCGGCCGTCAAGAGTCATGGGCGCACCGAAGCAACTAAACCACTAAAAAAATGCACTGCACAGAGGTTCTGCGAGAAAAACTGGGCGTCCGCCAGCGTCCGCGTAGCGAACGCGCACTCGCTAGCAGACGACGCGCTTGACAGCGGCAGCAAAATTGAAGACGTCGCGTTGTATAATCCATGCCTCAAATATATATGTTTGACAAAATGGTGTAAACATAAATTTGCAGTTGAAATGAAGCGCTATTTTAAGAGCGGCCTCGGCGCCCGCAGCGAAAGTACGTTGCCACTCCGCCCCAATCCAGTTCGCTCGCAGCGCCCTCGCACTCCACACGCGGCGCCTCGGCGAGAGAGCGCCGTTCGGCCCACTCGACCATTGTCTAGTAACCATGACTTAACACTTGCTGCAATGACATCTAGCGTCACTCGGCGCTTTTTCATCACGATGGAAAATACGTCGTGCGAGCTCAGATTGAAATATCTGCCTTAAAGTAATTAATTAGTAAGTTTAGTACCCAATTACGTTAATCATTGAACAAAGCACTTGATTTCTCATAGAACTAATGGCCGCCTGATGAAGGGTTAGAACTCTGCTATCTGCCACAGGCAATTTTTAAAAATTTAGGACATTCTAAAAAAAACACCACCCTGTATAATGGCTTGCTTGTAGGGCGAAATATCATGCATGCGACGTCGCGAACGCTGCTTCTCACCGCGCTAGTAGCCGCACTTGGCGGCCACGATGACGTCAGTGCAGGATATTATCACGCGTACATCGTGCGGTGGTGACTGCGTCGCGCAAGGTGACCGGTTTACCGCTCAGTCGCGCTGTCACGTTTCTTGTTTACTCAGTTTCACGACGCCTAAGATGGCGGCCACGCTGACGCCATTTGTGAACCATCTGTTTAAGTGACCAATCCGATACGTAGTTTGCATTGACGGCATCGTGGCCGCCATATTTCGGTACTAGCAGGGCGAGAAGAGGCGTGAACAATAAACGTGACAGAATCACTGCACCACACGCGCGTGTTGTGCCGAACGGCAAAGCGATAACAATCCGGTAAAGAAGTCACCATAAGAAAGCAAAAGAATGGGCGCCTAATAATACGGTGCACTGACGTCATTATGGCCGCCATGTCTGCGTACTAGCGCGGTGAGAGCTGCCCTCGTGACGTCACGTGAGCACTGTAAGAACAATGCTCCTGTATGTAGTAAATAAATTTTTTACGAGCGAGGAAAGTTTAAGTAACTAGGAGCACGCGATTATCCTCAAAGAGGTTGAGACAAGGTCAACCACTCTGCAGTTTCAGAGACTTGTGCCTAACTTTTCAAAGTGCTTTACCGAATTCTTTTTTTTATTCTGTGCGCACGCAGAAATGATCACGTAACGTTACTATAGTGAGAACAGGCGAGGCGACTGTGCTTGTTTATATTAATGGCCTTTACTTGGCCTCCCTGTCCAGTAGTAAAAGGCAGCTGTGAAATTTTGGAGAGGCTCGACGAAGGTTTTATTTTCATAAACATAACAAAAACTAGTTTTATGATTTCATAGTTCCCACAAGACATCCGTGACATATACTTCGGTTTTCTTCGTAATAAGTGCTTTTAAACTTACCCGTGCTCTACCTTACGACTTGTACATCATTAGCTACTCGGTCTTAAATGATGATGATACTTTACGCTGGAATATGTCGAATACGCGGCAGAGCGTCGATCGGATTTTCTTGTGTCGTGAACACGAAATAAATTTGCATTTTATGATTAATAAATCGGCACCGAAAGTTTTCAAGAGTGTATGATATATAAACCATTGCATCACTGTGATTCCGCATCACCTTGATCGCCTTAATCCCGTAAAGTCTTGTGTATCATTTGCGCGACACTGTCTGATGCTCGCGTACGACGCGTAGTTCCCGTAGTGAATGAAATGTTTAGAAGTCACGGGAAAGAGTCAGCGAATGAGTCAGCAGAAACAATCTGGCAGCCGCATACACGCGCTGAGCTCATCGGGTAAACCCCACAGCACAATATATACGTGCGTGCCGATGTTCACCTCTCAACAATCACGTGAGAACCCCCTTTAGGCCACTTAATCGCAATAAAACGCCACTTGATAGGACGCTTCAAGGAGGGAATCACGCGCTCTCAATAAGGAACTGGCTGACTCGTCGGAAGCGCCGCTGTGGAACGTGTACCAAAGGCGACACAAAGATGTGCGCCATCGTCACGCGCTATTCTTGGACACCCTTTCATATCGCCGCCCCCACGAGAGACCCACGAGGCGATGCGTGAAAGCGGCGCACCCGCGGGCGCCATCGCAACGACGCCACTACGTAGCTTACGTCACCACGGCGCGACGCGCAGGCGCCGGATCGCCCGAACGAAAAAGACGCACGTGGCCTCTGACGAAGGTGGTGGTACACCACGCATGCGCGCGCCACTAGTTCCGTTTTTCTCTCCCTCTTCCCGCTTCTCCGGCACAGCGCGTCAAAACAAATACGCGCTGAGAGGGAAAAAAAGAGAGGAAGGGCCCGCGTTTGCGTCAGCAAACGAAGAGGAGGCAGTTGCGGTGTGTCCACGTGGAAACACACCCGGTCGCGCCGCAGCTGCTGGGGGGGGCCACGGTAGCACGTGCCTGGCGATGATTCTCGCGGAGTTGTAAACAAGCCAACGACGACCTCTCCCGAGACCGATCTGGGCGGGTGGCTGCGACGACCTCGTGACACCGCCGCCTTAAAGACGCAACTCTTGCTCTGTGACTCACTGTTGGCCGGGCAGAACGCACTGTCTCGGAGCGAGGAAAGTAATGTCAGCGCCGAAGCGGTACGGCACCGAATTCCTTCTACGAAAAAGTGCACTCGTCATCCAGACCAAAAGATTGGGCGAAGTAGGCGCCTTGGAATTCACATAGGTCGAGCAGCTCTCTCTCTAGTCAGAAAGCTGTTATTACAGCAAATTGAGAGAGAAAGAACGAACAGAAAGTAACCAGGAGCAGCGCGTCTCGTATTCACAAACGACTCCGGCGCGTAGAACGCAGCACCGACAATCCACCACTGAGAACACAGCAGAAGTTGTTTGAGAAACACTCGTATACAGTCTGACGCATCTGAGTACATACATCTGAAAATAGCAATATGCATTCTTGGGGTACTCTAGACGACGGCGGCGCCCACTATTGACAGATCAACAAAGCCCCCTTTGAGGTGACTGTGACCGCGGCATTTTGTGGAAGCGGCAACGACCCTAAAGGCCAGACTTCTCAACTCGCTCCAAGTTGACCACCACGGAAAGCTCACTACTAATTGCGGCAATGTCGATCTTTTATTATTAATTCGAAATGGCTGTTTCTGCGTTCTTTTTTCTTATGTATGCTGTCCCCTTATGTATTACCCCAACAGGGTAATACATAAGGGTCAATAAATTATGATGATGGTGATGAACAGCGTGGCTAACCGATTGCGTCCTAATTGCATCGTAGGCGAGTTCGAAGGTTGGGCATCACAGCCCGAGTCCAGCGAGGTGGTGCGAATATGCGTGGAGTGCGGTGAACAGTGAGTCCCCTCTGATTGGCCGAGACGTGGTCCTCAAATTCCCACCTGGGGAAAACGACTGTTTTAAAAGAGTAAACCGTTGGTGCAGTGAGGTGTGCTCTGACAAGTGTGTGCTCAGACAAGTAAAGTGCTCTGACATGAAGTGTGCTCCCATATCCATGGAGTGTTGCGAGTTGTAAATATGTGAAATAAATCCGTTTCTCGTTTCCTTCTACCTCTTCTCTTCACCAACAAGCAACTCTCGGTGACAGAGACGCGAGGTGGGCGAGGTATACTACAGTCTCGTTCTTTTCCGCCAATAAAATCGCTGCCGGAAGTTAGAGCCGTGTGTGCGTCCATGTATGTAGCGCTATAACCCGAAGGGCCTTCAAGACGACGTGCCAAGAATGCCACAGTTGGCGAGACGATCCCCTTTCCCGTCGATGTGCAACGTCGCTCTCGAGAATATTGGTGTGACTATTGGCAGGCCAGGCTTGCCGCGGTGTGAACGCTAGCGCATGGTCGCACGATTGCTGTCAAACAGAAGCGTGAATACACTGCGTATAGAAGCATCTCATCACGCTTCTCCTAGTGCCCGTACCTAACTTGCCTCCATTTATGGAGGCTGGATCGAGAGACATGATTGCCGCCGCGTGACTGGCCGCTCGAGGCACTTTGCGTGTATTCGAGGGCTTCTTTCACGCTCGGAAAAACTTTTATGTAGCACGTATTGAGAAACAGAAAGCTGTATCGCGAGTTTTTCGTGTTGCTATACACTTTTCTCATTGACACTTCTCATTTAATTATAATAAGTGACACGTTGATTAAGTAAGACTAATTATCTAATTAGGCCGAATGCAAAAAATAATCCCAGTATCTCTAAACGACGGCAAGCAACATTAGTTTGTTTCTGTCCAGCTACATGGCATTTGCATATTTTTAATGCTTGGCCCAAGTTAGCTGAAACACCTGTGTGCATCTACAGCTTTCGAGATGTACACTGTGCGGCTTAGCGGGCCAACCCGGCGCGGCATTTCAATGTGGGCGAAGTGAGAGAAAAGCCGCCCGTGCACTGGGTGCGCAGTAAAAAACCCCAGGTGGTCAAAATTAATCCGGAGTCCCCCACTACGGCGTGCCTCATAATGAAATCGTGCTTTTGGCACGTAAAACCTCAGCATATAATAAATATTTTTGAGATATACAAGGAATCCGTGGCATAAATCTAATTTAAAGATATCGATATAATTTTGTATACGCACACACACACACACACAATATATATATTGTGAGATAACGTTTAGGCGGTCACTCTGTTCTTTATTCTCTTAAGCGAGAGCCCCACCACCAGGCCCAAAATGGTGATGATGAGTATGTACAGATGAGAATATGATGCGTATGAATAATGCTCACGCTAATTTCCCCGCGCGTGTAAGCGGCCAGCCAGGCCGCGACTTAGCTAGGAGGGAATACGCCGAACGAATCGTTTGAGACGCGAAACGTGAACGATCTCCGAACCACGACAACGATGGTCCGAAGAAACCTCGACGAGAGTGACACGATAGTTCACTGGGGATGTTTGTTCATTAATAATGTAGGGGCCAAGGTAGCGCGATTCAAACTTCTCACACAAACCGGGTGTATACGAATGGGCGTCGAAAGGAGCACTTCATTTCCAGGACGAAAGGAGACGTCTCGACGAGAGATGTCGTAACGTTGCTTGCGGTCGAGTTGACTGACTTCTGTGTTGAAGCGAGCACGGTCACGACATTCGTCAAGTCGCGAGACGAACTGTTCTGGTATACTGGCCGAGGTGTTAGTTGGGGCAGTTAAGAAAGCGGCGTCGATGGTGAATGTCGGCGAACGGCCGTAAACGAGGTAGAAGGATGAGTATCCTATAGCTCGTTGGATGGCAGTGTTGTGAGCAAACGTCACAAAAGGTAAAAGTTTGTCCCAGTTGTCGTGGCTTGGCCCGATATACATTGGTATCATATCTGTTAGCGTGCGATGAAATCGCTCTGTTAAGCCATTTGTTTGGGGGTGGTACGCGGATGTCGTCTTATGAACTGTGCCACAAGCTCTGAGTACTTCTTCGATCATGGTTGACATGAAAGTGTTGCCGCGATCACTCAACAGTACACGAGATGCACCATGACGCAGCACAATGGCATCCAGAAAGAAGTCGGCAACGTCTGAGGCCGAACTAGAGCGTAGAGGCGCGGTCTCTGCGTACCGTATGAGGTGGTCGACAGATGTCACGATCCACCGATAACCTGCTGGCGCAGAGGTCCGACCAAGTCTATTCCAACTATGGCAAAAGGTGTCTCGGGACATGGGATGGGCTGTAAAAGGCCAGCAGGGGGCGAAGTCGGTCGTTTCCGCCGTTGACACTGGACGCAAGAAGCGACGTACTTGGCCACAAAGGTAGACATGCCTGGCCAAAAGAAACGGCTCCGAACGCGGTGGTATGTTTTGTGGAAACCCAAGTGGCCAGCAGATGGGTCGTCGTGAAAAGCTTCAAAGATTTTTATGCGCAGCGAACGTGGAAGAACAGGTACCCAGCGGTGTCCGTCGGTGCTGTAAATGTAGCGGTGCAGCACATCGTTGTCGAGCTTAAATAGTCGCAGTTGTCGACGTAATAGGGCATTTGGTGCAGAAATAGTTTCGCACAGCCATTGGATGATGCTGCTGCAGTAGGGATCAGAACGTTGACACGAGGCGAACTGATTGCTGCGATTAGAAGATGGCGTGTCAGTAACCGCTAGCGGTAATAACGTAAGTGGAGATATGGTCGCATCATCAAGTGGCGCGGAATGGAGAGACTGTGCTCGAAGATAATAGTGGCAGCGGGCAGCGAGACAGAGCGTCGGCATCTTGATGTTTTTTTTTTTTCAGACTTGTACACAACGTCAAAATCGTATTCTTGTAATCGGACCACCCAGCGGCCAAGGCGTCCAGCCAAATTTTTCAGTGGCGACAACCAGCATAAGGCGTGATGGTCGGTGAATCTCATCTGAGTTTCAACATGTGCTCGTGATAGCGTGTCAGCATCTTCATGTTTTCTGTCCTGACTTGTATACGATGGTGATGTTAAATTCGTGGAGTCGCAGACTCCAACGTGCTAATCGTCCAGAAGGGTCTCGGAGGTTGGCCAACCAGCACAAAGCGTGATGATCGGTCACAACTTTAAATGGCCGCCCCTAGAGATACGGCCTAAACTTTGTAGTAGCCCAAATGACCGCGAGGCACTCCTTCTCTGTGGTGGAATAATTGGACTCGGCGCGTGACAGAGTGCGGCTCGCGTAGGCTATAACTCGCTCAGTCCCGTTCATTCCTGTCGTACATAGAGTACGTCCTCTATGTACGAAGTGTACGACTCTCCCGTGTGCTGAACACGCTCAGCAAGCTTCTTCTTGGCGATATCGGAGCGGACAGAAGAGTTCGCGAAAATCTGTCGTAGGGGAAGTTTAAACGTGCTCCAGTTTACGAGATCGAGCGCATGGTTGGAAAACCAAGTTTTTGCGACGCCGGTGAGATAGAAGGCGCCGTGGCGCAGTTTTGAAAATTCGTCCCAGTGATTAAAGGCACTCCCGTGCTCGCACTGTTCCAACCAGTCTTCAACGTCGTCACTGCGAAGTCCAGCAAACACCGGTGGCTGAGGGGTGGTGACTGTCCAAGAAGGGGTTGCCGCCGGAGCAGGCAAGGTGGATGTCGCGGTATTGGCCTGCTGGTCTTGGGACATGGTCGAGTGCATTTGGAAGAGGCGGCGACCCAAACGGAGCTCCAGGGATGTAGCGTAGGTGGTGTTGAAGATAGACCGGTAGCGAGAGGACGAGGAACCGGACAGCACACTCCACCACTTGTGAGATAACGTTTAGGCCGTCACTCTCTTCTTTATTCTCTTAAGCGAGAGCCCCACCACCAGGCCCAAAATGGTGATGATGAGTATGTACAGATGAGAATATGAAGCGTATGAATAATGCTCACAATATTTACACACACACACACACACACACACACACACACACACACACACACACACACACACACACACACACACACACATATATATATATATATATATATATATATATATATATATATATATATATATATATAACCCGCCGTGGTTGCTCAGTGGCTATGGTGTTGGGCTGCTGAGCACGAGGTCGCGGGATCGATATCCCGGCCACTGCGGCCGCATTTCGATGGGGGCGAAATCCGAAAACACCCGTGTACTTAGATTTAGGTGCACGTTAAAGAACCCCAGGTGGTCCAAATTTCCGGAGTCCTCCACTACGGCGTGCCTCATAATCAGAACTGGTTTTGGCACGTAAAATACCCATAATTTAATTTTTTTAAATATATATTGATGAATGGGAGACACAGACAGCCGGCCGTTATCCAAACGCCTGTTTTACTCTGCCTCGTCGTCTTCTCTGTCGGCCCGCGCCCGCAGTCCGAGCGCCTCAGTGCGTCTTTCTCTTCATTACAGCTCGGCCACGCTGCCGAAGATAGCTGAGGTGGTTGTGAGAGTGCGCTGGTGATGGAAATCCATAATCGACATGGCTTAAGAATGGGAGTCGTCATCGTTAGGACCCTCCTGTGCGCAACCAGCTTCTCTGGGGGTCGGCACTCGTGTTGCGCTCGGCTTGCACTTGGCAAAGCACGGCACACTGCACAGCGGCTGGCCGCACTGACGCGTCGTGCAAACAGCGAAATCCTCTGCTCAACCGTCGCGCGCCTCTTCGCCACGTTGTCGGTGACGGATCAAGGCTCGCCAATGCACTCGAATCTGCCAAGCTCGACAATATGACGACTGCTGCCGAGTCGTCTATGTCCAAAGGCGGAATCAAAAGCGATGCGTATTCAGAGGCCGTGATAATTTCCGCGCTTGAACCAGGGAACATCTGTTTCTGCGCTTGAGTCTGTAGTATCTTGTCTGTCTGATAAGGAGCTTTAGACAGACAAGATACTACAGACTCAAGCGCAGAAACAGATGTTCCCTGGTTCAAGCGCGGAAATTATCACGGCCTCTGAATACGCATCGCTAATTTTTATTGTTACTACGTACCTGTAGTAACAATAAAATATTGTTACTACAGGTACGTGTGTCGTCGTATGACTATTGAATATTTGATAAAAAATATTTTATTCAATTCGTATTTGAAAACGTTTACATTCGCCCACCTTTAATTCTTGTCCAATGCACAAAGAGGCACGCAAGCCATAGTGGTGCTTAATGAAGTCTCTTTTTGCTGCATGTAATAGTGGCAAAAAGCAGCTTCTCACAGGGAACTTGATTGTGTTGTCTTGTGTATTGTTCTTCTGCCATATGTATTCTGAATTGATAATTGTATCACAGACAGATATCTAACCTCTCAATGGAACAGAAATTTATTTGATACACATGAACTCGCACCCTGTTCAGCTGGCTTTCAGTTACGCTGATTGTGGCCAGCCTCTATAGAGTATGTCTGCAATGTGGTATGAGGGTATGTGTGCAGTGCTACTGTTAAGCCAACTATTGTTCTCACAGCAATGTATTGAGTAAGGTTATTGCATAATTATTATAAAAAGAAAAGACAGCATTAGCCCAGGTTTTAAGGGTGAGAAAATGCTTGGTGCACTTCACCAAGCATACAGACAGCATATAATGTGACTACATACCATGTGCTAGTTTGTATTTAGTTTGTATTTACAAAGTGTTTACAAAATGGGGAAGGTGGCAGTGAGACTCCTTGGGGAAGCAACACTTCAGTTGTACTGATGGTACGGCGTGACCATATAATTTCCTTATTGCTTGGTTAAAAATATGGTGGGTTACAACCTATGAAATGCCACACCAGCAAGGCTGAACATCCATCCTTACTTTTCAGTGGCTTAAATAAGCCACTGTGTTGTTGAGCCTGTGTTGTTGAGATTCCGAAGGATCGCCTCGTGTGCCACGTTGTCAAATGCCCCCTTCAGGTCTAGCGCGAGAATGGCCCGTGGTGTGTGGCAGCGATGACGATCTCCTTCTTTAATTGCATTAGCACGTCCTGGGTCTCAAGATGTCGTATAAAGCCAAACATGGGGTCTGGCATTTGCTGGGTTTCGTCCAGGTGTTGTTGGAGGCATTTGAGTACTATCCTTTTCATGATTATGCTTATGCATGATGTGAGGGATATCAGCCACAGGTTGTCAATGTGCGGGGACTTGCCCGGTTTGGGGATAAAGTGTACTTCAGCTGTTTTTCATTCTTGCGATAGCTTGCGTGATGTCCAAAAGTCATTGAAGGGGTCTAGAAGCGTCTCTAGGGCCTGATCTTCGAGGTTAGCTAAGAGTTTGCAAGTATTCTGGTCGGGCCCGGGGCACTGCTTCGCCGGCTTTTTTCATCAATGGAACAACGACTTAACACAGAATGAACAAACACGAGCGCTGTGTGACACTGTCATATTCCATCATGCAATCAATTGCACGCTCACTTTTAACTTGGCAGCTACTAAAAAAAAACGTGAGTAAGTAAAACAACAAGCCGTAGTTGAATATTCACTCGCGTGCTCGGTGATGAAGAGAAGTGACTTGTCGATCTATACAGCTGTATTCCGCGATAATAGAACCATCTGTATAAGAGTGTGTTAATATACAGGGCGTTCATTTTAAAGTTTTACGGAATTTTTAAAAATCGCCTGTGGCAGGTAACTTAATTCTTATCGTTGAGCTGGGGTTATTTGATGAGGTGGACATTAGTAGCACAAAAAATCGAAACACATATTCAAGTAACAAAAATTGACTAAGGAACTTCTTAATTAATTACTTTACGACATATTGCAATTTACGAATTATAGCCGGTGAGTTTGCAAGACGCATCCACTTGAAATGAATTTCCAGGATGATGCCAGCTTTGAGATATTATTTTCCAAAGTGTGGGACGAAATACATGGGCGTTCCAGTTACTTTCGTGCTTCAATGTATAAAACAGCATTTTGGTAAAAAAGTAAGTGGAACAACAGTGCATTTTAAGGGCGAATTTAATGGCACATATCTCCAAACTGGCGTCATTCTGGAAATTCATCCCAAGTAGATACGCCTGTTAAGCTCACCGGCTCCAATTCGTAAATCACAATATGTGCTGTACAATAATTAACTAAGAAGTTGATTAGTCATTTTTTTAATTAGTTCAATATGGGATTTCTCGTGTTACTAATGTCCGCCTCATCGAATAACCCAGCTCAACGATAAGAATTATGCTACCGGCCACAGAGGATATCTAAAAAAAATTTAAAACTTATAAATGAACACCCTGTATAACGCTACGGCGCTTCAGCGTGCTACGCTGTTGCTGCAACAAATCCCTTGTTCATTGGCTTAAAAACGCACGCGCGGTCTTGCAAGCTTTCGCTAGCACATATACAAAAAATGCGCCGTCACGCCGCACACAACCGAGTACATAGCGATGTATGTTGTTACAACAGTATGCGGTAGCAATGATTAAAAAAAAAGAAAGAAAGGAAAACGAAAAGAAAAAAGGCGCAGGTAAGATCACTGCATAGTGTTCGAGAGGTGGCTCAGCGCGCCAACGCAACACATGCAGTCAACAGAGTATGACAGTGCAAGAGTTTTGCGTTTTCGCCGTGACGCGGAAGCTTGAACCCACGTCGACAAAAATATGCCAGTGTCGTCTGCTGTTGACGATAGTTGCCGACTTAGAACATCTTTGCCCCGCCTCTCGTTTGCCAGCTCTTAACATACGTCGCGTCCCCAAATCGGAGTGCGGATGCAGGCACATGCGAACCGCTCGAGCTCACTAATCATAAAATTACCTAATAAGAAAACAAACGTAATAACAAAATCCTGGCTCGGGCCAAAATTTTGCTGGTCGCCAGCACACACAAACGCTGCGACCGCGCTGTTGCATGTTGCCAGTCGCTGGTTATCTGTTTTGCCAGCCAGAGGGCGCATGCGTACGGCACCGCTCGCGTCGGTCCCAGCGTGAATCGAATTTTGTGCCCGGTTGCTTCAACCGTCCGCCGCCACTGAACCGCCAGCATGCGGTGCGGCTTGCGGCGATGAGCGGCTCGAGCGTGTACAGGCCCTTAGGCAAGCGCGCAGGGGGTGACGACTCGAGCCTCCGCCAGTATGGTGGCGCCATCTAGGTAAGGTGCCTGCAAACGCAGCGTCCGTCGGCGCAGACGAATTTTGTCTGGGTCCGGCTGTACTCCAGAAGCGTCGACGAAATGGCCCAAAACCGTAATTTGGCGGCGTCCGAAACGACATTTCGATAAGTTGAGTTGCAGCCTTGCCTTTGGAAAAACGTTAAGTATGGTTGAGAGACGTTCAACGTGAGTATAAAGTGTTGGGCAAAATAAAATAACATCGTCGAGGTAGCACAGGCATGCGGACCATTTGAAACCCTGAAGCAAGGAGTCCATCGTACTTTCAAACGCGGCCGGCGCGTTACATAATCCAAAGGGCATAACTTTGAATTGGAAAGGACCATCGGGTGTTATAAATGCGGCCTTTCCTCTATCCATATCGTCGACGGTGATCTGCCATTATCCAGATTGAAGATAAATAGAGGAGAAGTAGCTGGCACCGTAGAGACAGTCAAGGGCGTTGTCGAGATGACTTTCTTAGCGACTTAGTTCAGATGGCGATGATGACGATGATTTGATGGAATCCCCTTTGAAAAGGGGCGGCGACAAATAGTCGCCTAGCCTGCTTGATTTATTCAGGTATACTATATATGTTCTTTATCTAGCATTTTTGTATACCTCTCATTAATCTTTTTCTCTCCCCCCCCCCCCAAAAAAAATCTACCTTGTACCGCTACCTATGATTTTAAGAGATCAGGTCGTATCAATCTCTTCCCTGCTTTTTTTTTCACCAGTACTCTAATCGTCTCTTACTTATCTCTACGGCTGATCGGTTGATGTTTCCTTCCACTTCAAACCCAAGCGCTTCTGGAAGTTGTACGTTACCTACGGTTCTCACCACATGCGTGTTCCTTTTGTGTTGTCGCTCTCCGCTGCCTGCAATGTTGTAATTTTGTTTTGTTTTCCGGGTGATGGGGTCAGTCAAGCTGTGAAATGCAGCTTTTTTCTCATTACGCCTAACCACATCACCCCTAATAAACTCAAACTGAAGACTGGACGTTGCGCTTCCCCCCTCTATGCCGTCTGTGGTGACATCGGCGACATTGAACATTTCATTTGGCTATGCCCACAGTTTGACACAGAAAGAAACGCGATGGTCAACAGCCTGCAAAAGAGGGGTCTTTCGCACATGACCTTTGAAGACGTCGTTTTCCCCGGAGGGCCCGCTGCAATCAGGAAAGAGTGCAACGAGTGCTGATTGCTTTCTTGTGAGACAAGGGGCTCATCGGCACCTGGTGAACCACCCCTGATCTCAACTCATAGGAGGCTCGGGAGGTACAATTACCGGCTATGTATGCCAGGCTAACCCCACTTACTGCAATACCGCCACCGCCACCATGGTTTAAGATTTTAAGCCACGTGCTCTTTTCTACAGAGCGAAGGAATGTCAATTGGCTGGGATGCTCGGGTGAAACCAACACCTTCTTTGAATGACCACACAACCAGCATGCGAAAATAGACGCTCGGAAGCTACAGGTTTGCTGGAATCGACATGAACTTGATCGTTACGTAAAATACGTGCTCGAAACCGGCGCGCATTCTGTGCCACGTCTTTAGTGGACTGGGAGTGGCATGACGATGAACGAATGGGTTGCTATAGTATGCCTTGAGCTGCGAGGGCATTTCAGCCTCCGGCTTCGGGTGACGTGTGCGGGGTTGGTAAAGAAAGGGGAAGCATTCGGCTCGCCATCACTCAGAAAACAGTCGGCAGTCGCTCTACATGCACAGCCGCATAGTCACTGCTCGTGGTCCGCCATTCTAGTACGATTTCAAAATGTTCGCGCAACTCCTTTCAAACTCTAGAAAACGATTAAGTGGATTAAATGAAAGGTGGACATCGATGAAGATTAATCGTTTTGCGGGATACCTTTAATTGATTAATCGTTCATCGATATTACCAACCCTACGACAAACGGAGTCTAGACGTCTAAAACATCGACGAAGCGACGGTAACCAGAGAGAGAGCGCGGGCCCGAGACACCTGTTCACCCGGCGAGTCGAGAGAGAAAGAGATTACTACAGCGTGAGCGTGCGCCAACAGGATGACTCACCCCCCCCCCCGCCCCCTAGACAACGCTCCGACGGCGGCGGTCGACGATGCGAGAATGGACTAGAAGATTCCCAGGCTTTGGCCATGCTATGGGAGCACGACTCCGATAGGAAGGTTCGAGAACGCCTGTGACGACTATATAACCGCCGTGCGAGAATCAGGAGAGACCAGACTGCTCCGGTAAAAGATGTAACGTGGAGACTAACCGTCTGCGGAAGAAGGGGATTCCCCGGCAAGCTAGTCGACGAGTTCATCGAGCTTCTGCATTTCCGGAAGAAGTTCTTTCTTCGAGATTTGCCCCGAGCTACGCCGAGATCGTCTGACTCAATACCAGCACGGGTGAATAAGATTGGACACTTAGTGTTCTTATTCATTTTGTACTTTACATGTTGGACTCTTAGTGCTTGTCGTTAATTATATCCCTGTGTTTTGTGAATACCCGTCTTAATTGTATTGTGTTGTGTCTAGCCTAAGTGTGCACGTGTGTGTGTAACTGCCTTGCGTGAAGAATATATTTTGTTGTGTTTTGACAACTCTGGGCTCTGACCTGGTCTTTGGACAGCAAACGGCGTTCGCTGGCGCACCAGAGGGCCCACTACTATCTGTCCTTGCTTCCGTTGGATTATTTTCGGAAGCTAAGTCGGCTTTGGAATTTGGTCCGGCGTCTGCGCCTCGTTCACGGGGTCTGTGACGCTCCCCGCACACTGCTTCGCATAACATCGATTCCCACAGGGCGTGGGATCTGCGGTATTTTTTATGTAGTAACAACCTAGCTACCTAATGTGCAACCAGATTTTAAGAAAATAAAAACTTGCATAACATGACATAAACAGGTGGCAAATACATGTATTTTATCCAAGATTACCAAGATTATCAAGATTATCAAGTGACGAAGCTTCGCAATGAGTTCGGGGATCTCACGTTGTGTGAAAAGGCTGATGTAGTCATTGGTTTTGTATTTGCTTTTCTTAATCAGTCGCTACTTTAACCGGCACATGACGATGAAATGAAGTGAAGGCTCATATGGCGCAAGACAGGGCAGCATAAGCAAATGAGGATACATTTGGTGTCATTTCTTACTTTCATGACAAACCAACGGATAGTTCCTTGGGCGCAGCTTTGCGACTCATTCCCAATGTGTTCTGCGTAAATCTAAAAGATTGGTATATTCTAATATCATCTAGTTACTACTCGAGATACCAAACAAATGGTATCCCCATGAGCACTGTGAAAGAGAGCACAGAAATTTACAGTCAAGTGGCTTAGACTCTGTGCCAAGCGTAAAATTGATCGCCAAGAAAACATGCATAGTGGCAAATTGGGTATGCGTTCACATGTACTATATATATATATATTTGTCAAATCATAAGAAGCTAACAAAAAATGTCAAGAAAGATAGCACGGGGGAATTCATTTGCAGTTCTTAATTAAAGTAAAGACATTATTAATAAAAGAAAATGAAAGTGGATGAAAAAACAACTGGTCGCAGGTGAGAGACAAATATACGTCTTCGCAATTCGTGTGCGATGCTCTTACCAAATGAGCTAGCGCGGCGCCGTTTTGCCATCCACTCTCTGTAGTACGTATGCTTGTCTACTAGAACTAACCATGGGAGCGTTAGCCAGCGCCACCTCTCACGGTAATGACAGTGGATGGAGAGCATCCTATCTACCGCAGGCGTCACGCAGTAAGCGAACATTTTTTGGGCGAAGGCGACTGGTCAATAAACCCAACATGTTACCTGAAGGCATCACAGCTGCTGGATTCGAGAGCCTCGATATGTAATGAACGAGAAGAAAGTAAACCGAGGGACCCGATTTTGATCAGTGAAATCATAAGCCAACAAACAAAGACACGAAGGAGAGCATGGGGGAAATTATTTGCGGTAATTATTAACTACTGGCGCCGCGGTAGTTCAATTAGTAAGAGCATCACACGCGCAATGTGAAGACGTGGTCTCGTATCCTACTTGCGGCCAGTTGGCTTCCATTCACTTTCAGTTTCATTTATTATTTCCTTACTTCAATTAAGAACGACCAATAATTGTTTGTTGGCTGATTATGATTTAACTAGGAAAAACCAGGGTCCCTCAGTTTCCTTTTCTCTCTCTCTCTCTCTCTCTCTCTCTCTCTCTATATATATATATATATATAGCTGTACTACGCGTCGTACTGCACTGAAGCCATGACGTTAATTCCAGATAGCTCACAGATCTGGTGCAGTAGCACGAATGGTGTGCTTGCCACGCAAGTACACCCTCGCGCTTCTGAGGCCGCTGGGCTGGTCAGCATAGTTACATCGTACATGGGGTGCGAGTTCTTCGCTTTGGTTGCCAAGTCACGCCGTAGCGAAGCTATATCGACAAAAGTTGTCTTTCGAGAAAACGGGCGCTGACTAGCTGGCTCCAGTTGCTTTATCAATATCGCTACATTCAATTTAGCTAATTCGATGGCGTTGTAGCACAGCTCGTGCATTGGGCACTGCTGTTTGCGCGATAAGGAATGCACGCGTTGCCCCGATCGCTCAACAAGCAGCTTCTCGCCATCCTTTCAGAAGACCGTTCTGCGTAAGCGCCGTCACGATAAGGGTCCCGCAGGTTGCGCTCCACGGGGGAGAGCGCCGCGATGCCACAGTGCACGAAGCGGCCGCCGCACTTCACGCTCTCGGATCTCGTCCGGCACATCCCCCCAGGAAAAGTTGCGGAAGGGAATTGCGTGCGCCGAGAGAAGGAAGCGGGCCGAGAATCCGTGTCAGCAACAGACGGGCTGGTGGACACGCCGCAGACAGGAAATGCTTTCTCTGCTTTTTCACACGGCGACCTGCGCTGCCGGTTAAGCTTTCCGGCAGAGCTGACGATGTTTGTCTGGCACTTTGCTATATACTGGGAGAGCGGCGAGACATCTCCGGAGAAAACTCGATGGAGACAAAGAAAGCGGTGCCCGACGCTGCCCCACAGAAGCTAAATCAAACCGCCACGTCTCCGCGCCGAGTTTTGTTTGTCCCCATGAATCTAATGCAAGTTGCCCAATTTGCAGTCCTAAAAGCATCTCGCTAAAGGATATGCCATGCCTGTTTTAAAAGGCTAGCAGGCGACGGCGCACTTACCCCCGTACGCGATATAGCGAAGGCGTGATAACCCGCAGAATGCGTTGCCTCGCCCCGGCTCTCCATCCTCCGGTCCGATGTTGAGCGCCTTCTTTCCCCATGGCGGCCAACTGCGCCATGAGAAGCCGGCTGGCCAGGAATGCTGGCGTGGACTGCAGGACCACGCCGTTTCCGCTATATATATATATATATATATATATATATATATATATATATATATATATATATATATATATATATATATATATATATATATATATATACAACTAAGCGAATTGCAATTGGACGTGTGTCGGGTGAGCTCTTCGCATTGTGGTGAACGCGGGACCTCAAAGACACGCGATGTAATGCTTACGCATTTCTTTCGCATTTACCGCTAAATCGCCACTGAAATGTTTAGTACTCATCTGTGGCCTCCCACCTGCCTTGCCCTCTCCTCCCCACTGCGCATCGCTCTGCGCGGACAGTGAGCGATCTGTTCAGCCGCGGACACATTCAGCCGTCTTGCTGCACAGCCATGCTATCGCAGTGTAGAAGGCGGACGGTGTGGTGAGAGCGCTCAGATGGAAAACGTATACGTATAATCGCAGGTTTGGTTAACATCTTAGCGACAGCAGTCAAGGACAGAATGTGACGTAGACATGTTATACAAGCTCGCAGCATACCAACACGCCCAACACGCAGAATCGTTGGTTTGATTTGTAAATACAGCCTACAATCGTCGTATTGCTGACGCTGAAGAATACGCACATACGAAACACCTTCATTAAATACAACGTCATGTTCATACGCAAGATGTATTCATGAATACTAAACTTGGCATTGAGACATAAGCAAGATCATACGGGGATTTTAACCATACTTTCACAGTTAACAACTAATTAAAAAAACAAATTAACGCACTATAGGCATTTGCAAAGCTTCTTTTTCTCATCTTAATCATAGTAAGCAATATTAAAACACAGTGAAAAATTGCTGAAGAATTTTTCTGTAACACAAGGGCGATACTGTCATTTCTTATATTCCTATTTACTCGCGCAGTTTTTTTCTCTCACTTATCTATTGCTTGTAGCATAAAAAATAGAAACCATATCATAACACCGTTGCATATTATGTAATACTGCAAAGCTATGTCATGTAAAACTATAAATATGCATTGAGCTATAGCTTGTACGTAGGCAAACCCACGTACAAGCCATGATCGAGTTGATCACGACGCTCGGCTTGGCAGACAACTAGAACAAAGCGGCCGAACCCGGACCGGGGTTCTTGAACACAGTTTATTCTCTCTCTCGGTCCGGTGCTGGCGGCGGCGCAGCGATTCGACTCGCTCGCTGCCCAGCCGTTTCTGCCGCGGCGGTGCTTCCTCCAGCTGAGGCTTGTACGCAATCGGCACTTTCTTTGAGCACTCGTCTCCGCCCAATGTATCGCGGAAGGAACAAATTAAGCTTTATTTGATTTCATTTCCCACACCCCCACACCATATTTTTTTCATTGATTTCCTATGATAATTGATCACAATTGGCGTGAACGCAAAGACACGTTTGGCCCCTTCTCCAGCTCACAACTATACAGATCGCACTAAGCAGAATTCCTCGGGGTGCACGCTGCGGCGCTCACCCCATCTCCCATGACAACCGGGAGTCTTAACTTGACCGTAAAGCGTATTTCATCCTTTTTGCAGAATATTGGGAGACGTGGTGGCATGCTCAGTGGTTGGCCACTACAATGAATGAATAAATATTTATTTCAGACAGATGAATACATGTCGTTCACAGAATGAATCATTTTCATCACAATACTCCGGCCAGGCAATTGAGGTTAAAGGCGATATGTCACCTGACGAGACCTCGTTTTCGTGAATTGCAAACAGCATCAAACAGCGCGGAAGAACATGTATCAAGGTCATCGAAGAAAAGAAAAAAGGTGGGGGGGGGGGGGGGGGGGGGATAGGGAAGGAGAGAAAAAAAAGCGTAAAAGACATCATCAAATTTGAACAAAAGTACATAAAAGATACAGCTTGTATGCAAAATATTACAGTGCACTGTCTAGTAAACATCAAACAGGTGCAACATGTTTAGAAAAAAAAAACATGTGAAGTTAACAAGCTAAATTACTAAAAGGAGAACATTTCTCGCTTTTCTTTTGCGACACAAAGCGAATTCAGTGTGGGTGTTAAGGAACTCCGGTATGCGATACTTAAGTGAACGAAGTTCTGGTTTGTTTCCAGACCAATATTCCTTGCCTAAGTGGGCACTCTGAGCGAATACAGGAGCCCAGCAATGCACTTGCGTCTTTTTTGATGTGGTTAAATATGAACATCGCTAAGCGCTAATTAAACACGTCAGAAATGGGCAAAATTTTGTTGCTAACGAAAAGGCATTGTGTGATGGTACCTTTCAATAGCTTCTTTTGCAGAATGTACAGTTGTTTACTTTTGGTTGTGGTACCCTATACGCAGTAGTATAAACGGGAGAATGACATCGAGTAGTACAGTTGATGCTTAAACCAGCTCGGAAGGAAATGCTTTAATCGATTTAACAAGCCATTCATTTTCGATAAATCCGTTTACAAGTTAATCGCATGTTTTGTCCAACTCAAATGCTGTTCGAAGTATACCCCCCAAAACTTACAAGAGGTCACTCGTTCAGTCTGGTGATCTTGAAAACCAAGGTTAAATTATTGTTAACTGATTTATTCTTAGTTCTGAATATTATGTATTTTGTTTTCTCGACATTATGACTTAATAGGTTATCGTAATTGTGCTAGTCACGTATTTGACGCGTATACATGGCAGTAATTAGGCCAGCGCCGCGAAAGAAGATGGTGTCATGTTTCATACATTACAATGTCGGGTGTATTATTCCGATGTCCCACGTAAACTTCTGATCGCGATCGGGGCCAATCTGGATTGAGTTTAATCCGGATCTGGAGTTGCTACCGGTCATTCACGATCGCGATCCGAGAATCGTGATCAGGCCCCTCAATTGCGATCGCAGGATGACGTCTGCGTCCTCTAGCGCAGTATGCTGAGAACGCTAAACACAAAAGTGAAAGCAGTTGAATAAAAAACGTTTAAGAACCTTTTTATGGGCAATAGTAAGCTGTAAAGTTGAAATATTGTCCAAATCTAACCATATTTTGAAAATCTGAATTTGTAGCCAAGGCATTATGCAGTTCTGATAGTTGCCGACTATCAGCAGATGACAATAACTCGATCCGGATCGTTGGACCCGTGTAGCAGCGACCAGTGTTGATCGCGATCAAGAAATCCGATCCGGATCAGCCCTGAGCGCAATCAGAAGTGTACGTGCGACACCGGTATTGGGTGTTGCAATGACGTTAATATATGCCAAGAACAAGAAGGGACCTAAATTCTAGCCCTGCGGCAATCCATGGAACTTCATACATTGTAAGATCTAACTTCGAAATCGTGTTTCGAAGACTGACGAATTAAAAACGGTTGCCTAAATAACTAGAAATTAGTTGAAGCGCACGGCCACGGATATGCCGCACTCATAAATTTTAATAAACAGAATGTCGTGTTAAAAAAATTATGGGGTTTTACGTGCCAAAACCACGATCTGATTATGAGGCACGCCGTATAGTGGGGGACTCCGAAAATTTGGACCACTTGGGGTTCTTTAACGCGCACCTAAATCTAATTACACGGATGTTTTCGCATTTCGCCCCCATCGAATGAGGCCGCCGTGGCCGGGGTTTGATCCCGCGACCTGGTGCAGAATGTCGCGTTTGATCGAATCGAAATCCTCCCGGAAATCTAGAAATAAGCTAACAATATAAATTTTGTTTTCAATGTTGTTAACTGTGCTTTCTTTAATGCTTGGATAGCGTTTTCTACCGACTACCCTTTCTGGAAACCATACTAGTGTTCCCTGATAATAAATTTCTAAAAAAACAATAAAAATTAAACTGTGGCAACTCTGCTGTTGATAACACGCTCCGATACGTATGAAAAAAGAAAAACAAGAGCGAAGGAAATATAAACGGGTAGAACTGATATTGCTCAATAGTAGCCAAGAATAATTTTCTCTCCACTTTGTGTACTGCACAGTTGCGGGCTATATTCAATTTTTTCAGGGAAGCTGCCATGTTCTATCATGCTGTAGCAAATGTGGAAGATAGGTAGACAAAATACCCAAGCACGCTTTTACTGGCGTCACTGCGCCCTCTCTGGTTACACTCCGTGCCCCGAGACGCCGCTACCAGTGTTGCTACCACCGTCTGCACAACCCAGGTATTCTGCTACGGCAAAGACGTGTAAGGAAAAAGAAAGAGACAAGCTCATGTCACAGCTGCAGAAGCTGCCATGAAACGGGAAGACTGTGTCGTGAAGCGAGGCCGCACTGGACACCTACCCCGAAGAACCACCGTCTTTTTTTTTTTTTTTTTACTCAGACACGCTGTTATATACAGGGATGCTACCAGGTAAGATACAACGTCCACCATCAAAGCATTGGCGCCGAGAAATGGCGCACATGTCACAGTGCGCGCCTTATACCACACCACGGTTCTACCTTGAGAAAATAATTCACACCCTTAGAAGTGGGCGTACATTATTTCACAGTGTACGGCGAGTGAACGTGCGAGCAGTGCAAGGAGGCTCCCGCCTTCAGCCGCGGCCACAGAGCAGGCGTCGACAGGTTCACTGTTTCGGAGAGAATTCGGGCACTCCGTCTGAGGCTGCAACCGCGAGCGACGTGCTCGCGAGTTTATTGAGCTATATCTCCGAAGCAGACAACTATTATTACCGTGACCACCCCGAGAGACACTGCTGCCAGAAAAGAAAAAGAATAAAAAATAAATAAGTAAAAAGAAAAACCACTTAACCTTGCACTCGGCCGCGCAAGGCTTGAAACAGCGAAGCTGGGCGATCGTAGACCATGGCATTTTCAGGAAGTGCGCGCGATCTTTTCACCTTATTACTCATGATGATGATAATTTATTTTCGCGCGTCTCGGACTCACGGCCGTCACTGCGCGTTGCCTAGCGCAGCTTGCTACACCGACACCGCGTTCCAGGAGACCCGCTCCGTGAATGCGTCTCTCTGTCGCCCTCATAGCGCGCAAAACCTCTTCACCTCGCAGAGCACGAGCGTACGAACGCGCCAGCTGTGCACGAAGACGACGACGCTCGAACGCAATCATATGGTTGGCATAAATGCATGTTCTGCAAGCGTGGCTGTATAGCCTAGTGGTTACGACGCTCGGTTTGGGACCGGGGGTACGCGGGTTCTAATCGGCAGAAACGTTTATCATTTTCTTTCTTGGTAGTTTCTTGCTACGCACCACAAATTACGCCTGGATTGAACAGCATCGCTGTTAAAAAGAAGAGAAAAAAAAAACGTGCATTAAATAGTAGAGGCGTTTTTTCGCAGGTCCTTTGGTATTGTTTGTTATTTTCTTAAGAACACGCATATCGCAAATTTTTCTTTAATATATACACAGTTGGCCTAGATTTTTATTGTGCTCAGTTTTCTCGAGCGCGGTCATCGATACCTCGGCCGTCACATGTACAGTCGCAATCTTTTTGAGGGTGAACACGGGAGCGCGTGGCTTTTTATATCACCAGCGCCGTCAGACGGCAGTCACAATATCTGCGCGCATGCTCAGGGAGGGTAGGCTCCTTTCGTGCGCATTACGTCAACGTATAGCGCGCGTGTCTCGTCTGCTAGCAGTTTTTTCCCCTCAATAGAAACCAAATTATGACAGAAACCACGATTTTGATGCTTTTAATTCAGAACGTTGCGATTCTTATGCTTGGCGTTATTATAATTACTTCAACTTTTCACTTTGTTTAGTTTTCCTTCTGCTGAGTTCTTGTCGTACAACGAACATCCGAACTTTAATTTGGTGCAACTTCAACAAAAGATTGATCCGTTTAGAAGTAGTATTAGTAAGCAGGAATAATTTTTTCTTTTATGATGTTAGTATTTTGTCATACAACCCTTTGCGGAAACGACTGCTGCCATCCTAAAGGGCAGTGACGCGTACAGCGCTGGCACAAAGTCATGATGCGCTCGAAGGTCCTCCCATTCTTGTCGAACGGCTGCCCACAGCTCGTCCCCAAGAGGCACGAGACCATGCCTTGACACCGCGCCCCACACGTTCACGCAGTTTCGGCCACTCGCGGCGACTCCCTGCACATTGGCTCGCTCGTAATTGCATGGAAATCGTATTTTAAGTGCGAATGCACTTCTTAAGCGACCCCGAAAACTCCGCCGGCATCCGCGCTCCTCCTCCTCTCCCCTAGCAACGGCCTCAGGAGCGAAGAGGAGCGTCTGTAGCAACGGCGCAGCGACGTCACGCCCCACGTGACTGCGCGCGCTCCGCCCTCCGCTCCGTGGCTGCGCGCGCCCCGCGCCGGCTCCGCACCGCTCTCCGCGCCGTGACGTCACGGCGCGTTGTGCAGCTGGCGCCTCCGCGCCGTGGCTGCGCGCGCCGCGCCGGCTCCTCGCACCCTCTCCGCGCCGTGACGTCACGGCGCCATGCAGCTGGTGTGCCTCTCCCCCCGTTAGGTTTGCACTCACCCTCGGCCGCCGCCTCTCCCCTCGCGCTGACAGCTCCCTCCTCGCCCGGTAACAGCCCCTCGTGTGCGTACTCTCCCCACCGCTCACCCCCTCTCCAACCGCCTGGCGTGTTTCGCTCCGCCGTCACGTGTTGTGTGTGTGGCGCCGGCGCGTCAGTCGTGCTCTCTCGCTGCCGTCTCCTTCGCTCGGCTCTGCAGTTTAGTCGCGCGCGCCCCCTCATAGCATCACCCCGTGCTTCGCACTTCCTCATACTCCCCTTCGGAGAAATGCGGGTTTTTTTTTTTTTTACCATCCTTCGCAAAATCAAACGTGCATTAAGAAAAGTTTCTTACCGTGTGCCTGTGGTTCGCCAAACTCGCATCCGTTGGTCTTGGCGAGTTGTAAAAGTCGACCCATCCGAGATCACTCGGCCCCAGTCATCTGCCATCCATGAGGCGTGTGCTTCGGCAAACTGGAGACGTTACTTCTTGTTCGAAGCAGTGACGACTGGCTTTCGTGCAGCTACAGAATTTAGCAGTCCAGCACTTCGGAGGCGTCGACGCACCGTAGCAAGGGAAGCGTCCACATCTACCTGCTCCCGCACTTGCCTCGCGGACTGGAACGGGTTCTCGACGACAGCAGCTACCATAAGCGCGTCTTCATCCTCCGTCGTTGCCTTTGGTCGACGCCTGTGTGGGGCATCACAGAGTCGGCCTTCCTTGCTGAATGTCTGAATAATCCTGTTGACGGTCTTTAGCGGCCTATGCACGAGAGCACCGATGGAGCACTGTGAATATCCCTTGAGCAAATATTGTACGATTTTCCACCTCTCTTCTTCGGGAACGCGGGCCATGCTGAAATTCACTTGCTGCTCTGGCGGATGCGGTAATGTGCAAGAATATATATACGCTCCTCAAAGACAGAAGCCGCTTTTTAAATACGCCCACAAGTGTCATCAGCATGCGTGGCCTGGCTACAGATCAAGAATGATCTTGAGAACGCCCACAAAACATTACGTATATTTTCAAGTTTGTTGATGCATCGTGGGGAGCGTAATGAGAAGTTCAACATCGTCACCAATCCCGAACCGTACGGTTACCTTATTGCGGTACGCGCGCAGCAGACGACACGCATTTGCTTGCGTGACGCAATGCGCGCGGCGGGAGAATTTGCGCACGCCGGACACACTGCGCATGAGCAATGCTTCTCGTTGCCGCTGCTGAACCGCGCTGTGAGCTCAGAAGGCCTAAAGTCCCTATATAAGAAAAGTACCGCCATCCTTTGATCAACGCCGCTTCTCTCTCTCTCCTGTATCTCCGATTGGACGACGATGATAGTGCGAGCTTTTCACTTCTTTATATATATATATATTTTTTTTCCGCCTCAGAGCCATGTTGAAAATCCTCTGCGCAGCCACAGTCGCCGGGGGCGGCGGCGGCGCGCGCCCGGCCTGAAAGCTTCAACGTAGACTTCGTAGGTGCGCCACCGTCGACTTGGCTTTCGCAAGCAAAAAGTAAAGAAAAAAAGCAAGCGCTTTAGGAGAGGAGGCGGCGTTGGAAAGAGTAGATGGCGGTACTTTTCTTAAATAGGGACTTTAAGAAGGCCACGCGTTCCCGTGTTCACCCTCAAAAAGATTGCGACTGTACACCTGCACTCGATGATTTTATTCGGGTATCGCTATACTGTGACGAACGGGCACGCCGCTGTGGGCCGGGACGTTTGCGCACGCTTCGCTGCACGCCAGCTGGAAATGAGTGATGTGGAGCACCACGCACATTCAGCTCTTTCGGCTGACATTCGAAAGTAGCCGACAACATTGCTACTACTGGGGTCATAACTGCGCCAATGCACAAAATAACTTTTTTTTTTTTTGCATTTACATTGATTTAACACTTTTGTATCTCAAGCAGACGCTGCGAAATAACTCAAGCGACATCGTTAAGCGGAAGATTACCGAGGTTATGTTATTTACAATGTAAAAAAGTGCAGTATTTGTGATCGGCGTACTAGGTGAACGAGATTGTCGAAGTGTAACGAGAGGATACATGCCTTCCCTGTTCGGGGCCACTTGCTCGCGCACTGAGGCATCCCATCCAAAACAACCGGCGGGTTTGTTTATAAACAGCGCGCGCCACGAATCCAGGGCGGGCCGCCGAACTCGCCGGCTTTCCTCCTCGCCGCTGCATTGCACGCTCACCGAAAAAGCAGCCACAGAAACTGCACTGCGGCTGTCTCCGGTTCCTTTAAGGGCATGCCCGCTGAAGGCAGGCGCGGAAGATCGAACCAAGCATGCGTTACGCACTGCCACATGGTTGACTCCCTCAAAAGTGAATAAGGGTGCGGTTCATTTCCCCGTGTGCCTCGCCCTGACGTTGAGCGAGAGAGGCGCCTAGCGCTGCGAAGGGCTCGCCATTATTTCATGACGCCACCTGTGTCCTCGCCTAATCATTCCAATGCACTCAGTGCGTTCTCCTTGGAGACCATTTCTTTGTTTTTATTACTGCAGTCCATTTGACACTTGCTGGAGATCAGCCTCGTGTGAATAGCGTTGGTTGCTGGGCGTTGCTTTAATTTGGGTCGGGCGTTACATTAAACACGTGCACCCTACACTGCGTACGAGCACGCCGTTCCCTTACAGTGCAATAAATGAGCAGACATATATTTATGATGCGAGTAGATTAATCGGTGATTTTTTTTTTTTGGGGGGGGGGGGTGAATTCAAACTTGTTAGAAATCGCCTGACGTAGATCATTTCTCTCACATTAGCTGAATCCTTTGGAGCGGCGGAAATTGCTTGCACAACAAAACCTAGCGCAACGTTGACCAAGTTTCATGAATTATATTCCTATTAGGGCACATGCTCCACTGTGCAATTAGTATGCGGCAATGGTGTCCCAGCCTGTTTTTAGATGCGAGAAATAACTGCTCAAAGTTTCTGATGAGATGCATTGATGACCCAAATAACAGGTATCAGTACAACGTTTTCCCACACCTCAGAAAGTTGTTTAAGGTGTACTTTGCTCTTCATAGCGAGATCTTGTGCACTCAGAATTTGTTGCGTTTGCCACTTTATGATGTGTTTCTTTTGCCTTTATGGATCGACATATATATTTGCACTTTTCTCATGCGACAACACCTCCTTAATTATTAATTTTTCACTTTATTACCTTAAAAACCCCATTCGAGGGATATTAGTTAAGGGGTGGTTAATAAAATAAATGTTAGAAACAGGTGTTCATTTTCAAATATGGCTGACAACGGCTTCCGTAAAGGCTTGTGATGGCTGCGATGGCCCGTGGAAGGCCGTTGCAGTCCCTGCTCCTCGAATAAAAAATGACGCTTCAAAAGTGGTGGTCAGGGCACGCGCAACTTGAAGCGGTGCTAATAATAATAGAAAGAAAACAACAATTATTGTACAGGTCTTGAGTGCTTGTGAAATGTCACCCGCTAGCATTCCGCTCCCATGTTAAAAAAAAGGAAAGCGAAACAGAGCTACGATTTACGCCGTTCACATTTCTTAGAATGTGCAAATTATCTGCACTAACGCGACTCGGTGAGCTCCTTGATTTGGAAGCAAACAGCGCTAAAAAAGATTCAGTGGAGATTTAGCGGGAAATGCGAGACAAATGCGTTAGCAGTGCGTCGCACATCCTTGAGGTCCCGGATCGACATGATTTAAAGCTCGTTCACTACACAGCAAAGTGTTGTTCAGTCGACACACGTCCTGCCGACACACATCTTGCCAACTGACAGTTGCTTCTCATTCTTTCGGGGGTTTTACGTGCCAGTTCTGATTATGAGGCACGCCATAGCTCCGGATTAATTTTGACCACCTGGGGTTCTTTACCGTGCACTACAAAGCAAGCACACGGGCGTTTTTGCATTTCGCCTCCATCGAAATGCGGCCGCCGCGGCCGAGATGCGATCCTACGATCTCGTGCTCAGCAGCGCAACGCCTCAGCTGACTGAGCCACCACGGCACCACCGTCAGTTGCACAATATAAATACCTATATATATATATATATATATCCACGTTGACACTACTAAAGCTAAACGCATTGAAAACGGACGAAACATGTAGAGACTAGATGATAGTACAGCTCTTGGGACACGTTTCTTTTCGGTGGGAAACGGGCCCATTTCGTGTTCAGCCATGCTCGAATGTAGCGAGCGGTACGGAAAAATGACGCCGCAGAACAGCGTGCGCTCACCACGGTGGCGGCAGACACGAGGGTTGCTGCGCCTCCCAGGTTGAACGTCCTTGCGTGCGACGCGGTCACGTGACTCGGGGACGGCGGCCTTGGCGGCGAGCTGGCCGCGGCCGCGGAATCGTTGCCAAGTTCACAGCCGTGACCGCACCTGGCTCCGCGATGAATCCCACGAGCCACCTGACAACAGGCCTGCAGCAAGTGAAGCGGCGTACGCTTTCATTGGCCAGCACGCAGCGCGCGATTCGTGCCCCGTTCCGCTGGCACTTAAGAAGCCAGGCACGTGACAACCATTCGAGCCATTTGACCGCTTCGATGGAAGCCACTGCCGGCCACGTAGCGCACCGTTACAGATCGAATTTCCGTTTTCGGTGTCTGCCACTGATTTTGCCATCGATAGGTGCTGTGTACTTTGCGTGATATGTGATAGCGACAGTCTTTCTTGTTCTGAGAGGAAACGTGATAAGAACAAGCGGGAACGCTTTTCTCACAGAACTGCCTCGCACTCCAATAGCACAGCCCTTATATGCCAGCGCAGCAAGTTCTGGATGCAGCTGCTGTTAGCACTTTCCTCTCGAGAGAACAACTAAAGGTGCCGCTAAAGGCTCATTCACACTAGGCCGACGCGACACCGATTTTGGTCTGCCGACTGCTGGCGACAGCGTTTTCTTCCTGTGAAGCACGGCGTTTTCCGTCTCGTAAACTGCTGTCCCGAGCAGTCGGCAGACTAAAATCGGCGTCGTGTCGGCCTAGTGTGAATGGGCCTTAACAAAAGCAAGCGTTGCTGCTTCGTCGACGTGAGGCGCACAAAACACGACAGCGCCAAGTTAAAGCGCAACCACGATTAATGTGCAAACAGCGCTGACGGAAGCTGCATGGCGCTCAGGTGACCGGCAGGATATATTCCGCGGTTGGAGCATTTCGAGTCAGATTTGAGCAATCTGGACGTGTGTGTTCCAAAGGTACTTCGGCAAGCTTGTGTTGAGGCACGTGGTTATGGGCGCCAAATACGGAGCACGGGAAGCGCGACATGATCGACCACGCTCTCCGGAGCGCTCTGAAACGACCACCCGAACATGCCATTAGACTCGAAGGATAACCTTCTATAAATCTCAACCGTGATTACAACCAATGTTAATGATTGATTCAGTTTAACGTCTTAAAGGAAGACCGAGCTACGCACAAATTTTGACCTGTCGGAGACTATTCTCGCAATGCTACCATAAACGCCGGGACAGGCGCAATCTTGCTGTTATATGCAACAGGGCGCCGTAAATATTGAGGCAGAGCGGCGGGTTGAACAAGTTCAACCGTCTCGCGTGCAACTAAAGCCCTTAATTAAGCATGTACAAAGGTGTAAGGCGTATAGTAAAAATATTGCCCATCAATTTTTGACGCGTCAAATGCATCTTCCCGCCACTGGCTACGATTATGGATCTATAGACCAAGCTATATACCAGTGAAACCAAAAGAAAGTCAATTAAACCTACCCAAGGAAAGCCCTACGTTCACCGTACGCCGTAGAGAGGCTCAAGGGCGTTAAACACTGGCCCTGCGACTAATTTGGCCACAAATCGCCAAATGCATATTTTGCGCGATAGCCCACTGGTTAGCGAATCCAGCTCCCAAAGACACACTGCCACGTATTGCACGATTTGGAATCCCTTGGTGGCGGTGGTGTACAGTTTTCAGCGCTTATTTGGCGACCTCGCCGGCGTTTGCATGTAACGCCTGATATGTTGTCAACACGCAGGTGTCACGCCTGTGTAGTGGAGCCGTTAAGTAACATGCGCTCTCCTATACTATATTAGCAGGTCTGAGTGCTTTGGATGCATACCCATGAGGCTATATAGACTACACTAGTATGGCAGATATGGCGTCATATGCGTTTTATGTTGCCTTTTATTGATTACACAGAACAGAGGTGTGCTCACTGGCACTATGTGGCACACCATGCCGTGTTGAGCCGGTTTACTTGATTCAGCGCCCGAGCAAATCGGTGGTAATAGGAGACGTTCTTTGCCCTATGCGAGCCTTTGTCTAAACGATGGCCGTCCTCGTCGACGTAACGAACACGTACGCACAAAACAAACCCAGTGTCGAGCTGCTGTAATAAGAATGAATTTATTACACGCCAGGACATCGAACGGTTGTACACTTAATTTTTGCCCTCCGACACCCCACTGATAATATTGTTAGGCGAAGGAAGCGGCTGGTCACAAGCATATTTGCACACTCACACATCGCTTGGCCGACAAGCAAGATAGGTAAGCCAAAACGCTTTCCGCGCCTTGGCGTCTTCTTCAGACCCCTCCGTAACATCAGTAACCATGAACCAGCTAAATAGTGAGCAATAAGACAGCCATAGGGCTTCTGTTGTCAGCTATTTGTCGTGAGTCCTTCGAACAACTTGTGCCAGATGCGAAAAACGCACCACGACGCGATCTCCAAACAACAGAATGATGATGGTTCGACAGCGTCTCTCTGTGCAAGAGCACGTTTATTTAGGTCAATTAGTCGCAGGTGAACCAGATCACGAGAAGGAAATCTGCAGTAGAAAACAAACAAGGGCATCCCTAACGTGGATAAGTATACGAAAGCATTGCGACGGCCTCGTTCGCGTATGTAGCCTCACCGCACCGCTATCTACCGGGTGTCCCAACTGTCATGCACCATCATTTAAAAATAACCACGTAGCTGGACCGAACCAAGGTAATGTTTGCCGTCACTTGGAGATACTCAGATTATTTTTTTGCGTTCGGCCTGATTAAATATTAGTCTTAATTATTAATCAGCTTCTCAAATATTGTAATTAGATGAAAAGTATGATTGAGAAAATTGTAGAGCAACATGAGAAACTCCAATTACAGCTTTCTGTTGCTCAATACGTGCTACATAAAAGTGTTTTTCCGAGCGTGAAAGAAGCCGGCAAAGTGCCGCGAGCGGCCAGTCGCGCGGCAATTTGGCGTGTATTCGCGGGATTCTTTCACGCTCGTAAATACACTTGTACAGCGTAAGTTGTTATAGGCTTATTCCAATAGCCGTTTCGGTTCGCGATGGTGTCCGCCGCCTCCACCGCCGCCGCTGGTGACCATTACAGCTATCGCAAAAAATTCGAAAAAAGTATCCGATCACCGCCGGCATCGAACCGAGGCCCGCTGCGCGGGAGACAGATAACTCACCACTGAGCCACGCAAGCGCTTGCTATGAGGCAGCGGGAAAATGCCCTATAAACGCGCCCTAGGCAGGCGCGCAGGCGCAGGCGACACGAGTCTCCGCCAGTATGGTGGCGCCATCTAGGTAAGGCGCCTGCAAACGCAGTGTGCGCAGGCGCAGACGACGAGATGTGATTCAGACGCGGCGCGCTATCAACGCGATCCCGAGCTGCCCGAGCCTCCGCCAGTAAAGTGGCGCCATCTAGTTAAGGTGCCTGCAAACGCAGCGTGCTCGACATGTAAGTTGCATATAGCAATTGCATGCTGCATGCAACTGGACCTGGTTCACTCAAGCAGGCTAGGCGACTATTTGTCACCAGCCCGTTTTGAAGATTTCAATAAACAATCATAATCATCACCATCATCAACAACAACAACATACCGTGCCGCGGGTCAAGGGATGCGAGATGTGCGCCACGTATTCTCTATACCTCTTCGGTACACGTTATTGCGTCTCCTGCGATCAATGTGCAACGCTTTACCGCATGGTATGGGCTTGCGCAAACACACCACAGCCCACACCCATAACACACCCCACCACACGGCAATGGGAGGCAGCGCTGTCCAGCTCCGACTCGACGGACCAGCTCAACCTGGTCAACCGAGCGAGAAGGGCAGCTAAGGCCGCTGGACTCCTGGACTCAGGGGACCACCCACTGCAGAACGAAGGAGCTACCTACGCTCGCGTGCTCTTTTGATTAAAGTTTATTCTCTCTCTCTCCTCGCAAGGTACGAATCGCTGCTGAAGAAGCGAATTGTAGAGTTACGTGCGCGGTTACAACCAGGCTTAATCGGGCTCAGCAGACTGCTGTGCAGATAGCATTACAAGCCGCAGCTCGCCGTCGACGCCGGGCGGACGATTCAGATCGTTCTCGTCAAAACGAGGCGAAGAGACTGCCGCGCAGACCCTGTTGTGCGTGGTGCCGAAATTGGAGCTACTCTTCAGCCGCTCCACCGGATGACGCTGTGACAGTGCTGCGTGTTCCACGCAGGCCTGTGGCTTTTTATGTAGCACGTACGTATTGAACAACAGAAAGCTGTATCGGGAGTTTGTCTGATTATAATATTTGAGAAGTTGACTAATTAAGACTAATTATATATTTAGGCGGAATGCAAAAAAAAAGAAACATTTGGAGGACACTTAAGCTTCGCCTTCAAGAGTGTAACGCGATAACATTCAAAGATCCCTGGCTGCTTATCAGGCTTCCCGGCAACTGCAGCTTTTTTAAAAGTCCAACTTCGCCTACGCACGCGGCTGCCGCGGAGGCGAGCGCCATCTGGATGGTGTTCTTGCAAGGAAAGAACCACGGCCCGCCGCTGCTGGAAAGGGGGGTTGTGTTTAAATTTCGGCGTATTCCCGCGCAGACACTCATGAGGATAGCGGAAAATGTTAATTTGGAGACCCAGGCGCATTTCTGCCGTCGCCGTGATCCGGGGGCGATAACATCGTCGCAGCGCGCCGTATTTATATGTGCGAGTGAAAACTTGCGAGGGTACAGCGAGTATGGCGGCTCAATCTCGCGAGCGCAAGGCAAGAAAGCGGGGAGGAAGTGCGCCGTCCTCCGCGTTCTACTCCGGCGGCTGCTGTGTATGGCGCGGTCGCGCAGGCCCTAACTTGAAAGCGATCTGCGGTGGGGACAGAGTGCGCTTAGTGCTGATAGCTTCGTATGCGCCGTGTTCTCGCCGCTTAGTTCGCGCTGCATCGAGAGGCAGCACGAGTCAATTCGCTCATTGCTGCTGCCGCGCGTCCTCACTTCGCTGTCTTGAGCATTGCGCGGCCTAGTGCAAACTTACGCCTTTCTTTTGCGATAGCAACTATGTAGACATTCCACGATAATTTCCGCCGCCGTCATCGCCGCCAGCGTTGCCGTGAGGTTCCGCATATATTTTGGTTTATGGATGCTATATGTCATGCTATGATGTATATGCGGGTTGCATTGCTACACTATTCTACCATTGAAGTTGTTTACAGCAGGTCTTGCATTCTTGAGTAAATATTCCCTAGAATTTTGAGAACGACAGCCCACAAACAAATATCATGAAACGGAACACTCACAGCACATACCTTTTATCTTCCAATTCACTCTAGTAAGCATTAAAAGTGCAAAACAATATCAGCGCTCAAACCTGAAAGTGATGTCATTTTACTGGCGCGGCTTTTTACGGGCAGCGTACTGGTGTCTGCGAGATGCCAGTGCAGGCCATAGACGATGTGGTAAAGCTTCAAAGGGTTGCAGCAATTTCGGCGCTCCCGTGTATATTGCGACGCCGTTAGTCCGACTTGCCCATAGTTCGAACACCCTCCAAGAAGTGCAAGCGCAACGCTACGCCTGGCTATCGCAGTCAGTGCTTCGCCCTACAGACGAAACTGCCAATTTTTGCAAGCTAAATGTAACAGCGTTCTTCGATAAAACCAATGAGAACTTCGCTTATACATCCCACAACGCGTGCTATCGCTATGCATGTACACAGCCTGGTCGGTGTAGTGCCATCACAGTGCCGGCGAGCGGACGAGCGCGTATTCGTTTCAGGCTAGTAGAAAATCGAGTAATCCTGCCGCCTGCGCCACTAAGCGCTATCATAGGCGCTATGGCGAACGCAGCGCCATCTCCCGACGGCATCCCGCAGGCGTGACCAGGCGTGACCGGGCGTCCTTTCCTCCTCCCTGCGGCGCCGCCGAGGCGCGCCACATGACGCGACCGCTCCCGTCCTTGGCTGCTACTGGCAAGGCAGCACCGACTGGCGCGCCGCCCAACCCGCGGCGGCCAGCTAGCGTTCGTCGTGTCGCGGCGTGTCTGGACGCGATTGTACGCGCGCAGTGAACGAGTGCACACGTCGGCTCATCGGGGATACCATGTGACGGCAGTGAAATTGATCGATATCACCGGTGGTCGCCTTCGAGTTTTTGACCGACTGTACGCGGAGAAAAACAGAGAATGCGAAACAAGTGGCATCACTGCATCGGGCTGATGCCACTGAATACAACGCTCAGATGCGCACAGCATGCTCAAATCGAGTAACCAGCGGTTACCACGGTACGTCCTACATGATACATGACTTAGTGTTGCGAAACCGATGCGGCTCTTAAATTGTCTTGTTTCACTTCTCAAAGAAGACCCTATCTGTCGATCGTTGACGAGAAAATTCCACGCGGCGCATAAAATTCTCGAGAGGCAGTTGAACATAAAGTTGTTTTTTCTTCATACGGTGTTGAAATTCAAGTCTAATCGACTTACTCTTTGTGCCATGAGCGCTGCTTCGAACCGTCTTCTTTCGAATGAAACATTTCATTGATGAAATCGGGCACATTCTTGCTCTGACATTGATATTTAGGGATGTCACCGCGTACCTATAGGCACCATGCTTTTAGGACTCCGATTGCCTCCGATTCCTTGTGATTGCCTAAGCGCCTGTTTCCGAAAAAAGAAACTGTTACACTGCGACATCATCGAAAACATTTTCCAGACGTTCTGTAAGTTCGCTAGTGACACACTACCTCTTTCGTACGAACACCGCGTGATTCGTAATTAAGAACAACGTGGGGGTGGATGAATTAGGCGAGAAAAGCAAAAGCACGGATTGCTGGATCTATCGCTGAAATTATTCCAATTTTCATAAAATGCACGCACCGGAATTCCCCCAACACATAAAGGGATACGGAGAGCAGCTAAGCGATGACAACGATACTTTTGACCGGGAATAGCAGTTGCTTTCTTTGACAGTTGTTCTATGCGTCGTAATTTCTCTATTGATGTCTGCCACGGCTGATGAAAGGAAATTCGCCGGTATGGGCGATGGCCATCACTGAAAACAATCACACGGGAAAGGAAATGCTCTCAAACGCCAGAATAATGGGTGAGCAGGAAACTCGAGACACCGATGCAAGGAGGTGGTGCGCGTGAAGGGACCGCGTTTGCAGCACGCTTGACGCCACCTTCTGCGTCCGTGCGTGAGCTCATCGTTAGGTCTAATGACTCCAGCGTTCTCGTAGTCTAGACTTTATGTATCTGTTTTTATTTGTTTACGTTTCGTACATGACCGCCGCCGTGCTATACCCTCTGCCCTGCGCGACATTCTCTTCATTATTACGCGGAGGAGCCGTCGATGTGCGCCACCCTTTTTCTTTCTTTTATTGAAGTCTTCGCAGACTCTCGCACGCCCTTGCGGCAGTGTCCGTCGTGTTCTTTTCGTGGCATGGCCCTAGGCGGGCTTCATGCCCCGTGCGAAACCACACAAATGCGCGTCAAGTTGGCGGCGCTTCCTTTTTATTTTTTTCTTTCTTTTTCAGAAGGTCCAAATAAGAAAGAAAATGAGCGTGGGTAAGCGACGCCACCGAAAGAGGTCGCAGTAATCGTCTCAGCGTGCACTGCCGTCTGGGCCATACACGTGCCTCGAAAGGGGCAACGGTCGGCGGAGAAAGAAATTAGGAAATGTGCGCTCAGGTGAACAAGAAGAGGTCGCGACCAAAACCAGACGCCTTCACGCCAGCGCTAGCAAGACACTGCTAAGCAACGAAAAGCGTGTGGTCTTTTTTGCACACTGTAAATAAATTATAAGCAAAAATACTGTACTGACACATTCCATGTTTTCTTTTTCCTACGTTCTTTTGCACCAACGCCAAATAATGTGTTGAAATATCTTACGTTATATTACAGAAACTTTTTTATGCCATAGTTCACTCCCCCATTATGGGAGTAAATGTATTAACTCCCCTCCTGTCTGGTGCTATAAATGAGCATGAAAGAGCCATAATTTGACTCCGTGCTCTCGGGAGTTTACAACGGGAGTTTTCTTGTTTGCAATTATTCGATGTGCGAGTTTATGACCACACTGTTTCATTCTTTTTCTTGTTTTTTCACTGTATAGCGCTGTGCAAGCCGACCGCTTGCAAGGCCGCCTGCTCGCTTCATAGACAAGAGAGTAACGTGATTGTTCAGCGCATAACCGTAAAAATTACGCTCGTAGTTCACCTTGATGCAGAACAAAAATGACGCTGTGGAACTACCCTGGTCGCTCTCTTCGTCCACACACGGTGCGGGTCAAATTTAGATTGCACACAAGTCATTAAACTCTTCAGGAGCTCATGAACGCGTCAAATGCTGCTATTTGGTTATTACAGAATGTTGTTACGATTCACTTAGAGCGGCCATGCTCAGACCACGTGCAGTCTGCTACGATTCACTTAGAGCGGCCATGCCCGGACCACGTGCAAACGCATGAGGAAACGGCGTGCCTAACGATCTCGCTCATCAACCTGAACAGACGTGTCCGTCGCGAGGGTCAGATATCTCTGACCCTCGCGACGGACACGTCTATTCAGAAACGAAACCTGCCGTGCCACCTTGCGACCATCTCACCCCCGCTGAGGACGTTCACCCCGCTATGGTCACCCACCCTCACTACCACGTCTGGTTTGCCCTGTCCTGCAATGTTGGCAGGAGAGGGGGAGAGTGCCCGGATGGTGGAGGGTATAAGAAAGCCAGCAAGCAGCCACGCAGAGAACACTTTTGCTTTGCCCTAGCGTGCAGGTGCATGCAGGCTGAACGTTCCTCGTACATTTTATTTGGAGCACACCGCTCACCCGTAACCATGTATTAAACTTGTGTTACTTGTTTTTACGTCGCCTCGTCTTCCCTGCCATACCCTGTCCAATGGTCAACCTGATCGAGCTCCAAGCAGACGCTGCTGAAGGTTCACCCCGGCCCGTAACAATGTGCAAATAGATAAACTGGCTATATGTAACATACGACAAGATGAGAAACATGATCGCTGATCAGAGTTCAACGACGCAAAGAGCCGTACGTGTCTGACTGACAGCTTCGCTCAGCTGACCGGAAATAAAATTCATGTGTCTGAAAATTACTCCATTAAAAGGCCGCCTTGACTGCGTCGAAGTGTGCTTTCGAGCTACCAGTTGAACGCGCTGCTCAATCCGATCTCACAATCAATTATCGTTCCGAGTGTCTTCTTCTTTCTGGGGTTTTACGTGCCAAAACCAGTTCTGATTATGAGGCACGCCGTAGTGAAGGGCTCCGGATTAATTTTGACCACCTGGGGTTCTTTAACGTGCACTACAACGCAAGCACACGGGCGTTTTTGCATTTCGCCTCCATCGAAATGCGGCCGCCGGGGCCGGGATTCGATCCCGCTGCCTCGTGCTCAGCAGCGCAACGCCTTAGCTGACTGAGCCACCCCGGCGGGTGATCGTTCCGAGTGAGGACTGCTTGCCGCACCACCAGTGTCGCAAGAGGCGAAGAACGGCACACAGAACGACGGTGGTGCGACAACAAACACAGGCTCTATATTGAAGGCCCAACAATAATTGTCCGCGCCAACTTTATCTTCTTCGGAGAGAGAGATGCTTTCGCTCGTGTCCCTCCCTTCATTGTCTTCTTTAATCGTAACAATATGTTTCTGATGCAGGTTCTTTAATGATTCAGACGCTTCTCTGAGCCTCCGAGAACCCGATTGAGGACAAAGCCGTCTGTTGGAGAACACACACAAACTTTTAATAAACCTAAACCAAAAGTAACCTATAAACCAAACAACTCACAATAAGAAACACACTCGGAGCTAGAACGCTAATGATAGCAAGCAAGTTGGGGCAGGCCGCGAGTGAGTGCGCGCAACAGGCTCCGTACAGTGAACAGGCGGCGCTGCTGCGCAACAGCGGTGCCGCGATGCTCAGCGCCGCATGTGGCGGGCGGCGCGAGACTGGAAAGGTGGGATGACCGCGAGATTTCGAAACTACATACACACGTCTCCGAAAGCCGCACGAGTATCCGCGATCCGCCGTCTTTTTTTTTTTTTTCTTTTTTTTGTACGTGTGTGTACGTGAAAGTGCAAGCGTGGCCCTCTGTGATGTCACAAATAGTTTTTGCGGGATTCAGGCCTATTAATGGAATAGACGAGTACTTTGATGGCGCAGCGTTAACCAGCGGAGACAAGCATTACGCTGCTTCGCATGTTACCTCTGTGAAAGAAGTGGACGTTCCCGAGAAGTGCCGTTCGCAGCAGGGAAAGCAACTATACGAAATTATACTTCACGTGAGTAAAGCCACTAAAATTGAAGTCACTAAAATGTCATCCTGAAAACGTTGTAGTTGACCAATTTTTAATCGACGCCTCACTGTTGGCAATGCATGCCTCATTTCACTCCGCCGTGTTGTACGCCGCGGCCTATCAGTTGATGCCCCTGTCACACTGTTACTTCAGATTGTCATACAGCTCGCGATCTGGACCGCGTGCAGCTACACGCTCATTCGTAGGCTGTCATCAGCACAGTCATGTCGAGTGAGCTAAACTAACTCGATTCGGATTGGTGGACCGTGTGGCAGTGACCCTGCTTGGTCGAAATTGAGAAATGTGATCCGGATCGGGCGCGATCTTCATTGACATTGACTGTGTGACATCGCGGTGCTCTAACGTTGTGTACTTCGCCGTCGTCTGGCACACTGCCAAACGAAAACTTTTGCGGTTTTAAAGCAGTTGTAAGCGGTCTGTCATATGGCTCGCTGCTGAACACGAAACCGGGACCACTGTAAACACAAATGAGCCTGAATGGGTTTTTTTATGGTTTAATACCTTTTAAAACTCCATCGCCCAATATATTTACTCCATCACCATGCATTAAAAAAAGAAACATAAAACCATGATTTTATCTCCTTCCCGAAATGATGGAGTAAAAAACGGAATGACCTGATATCACTCCATTTACAAAATGGAGTTTATCAGTACGAAAACCTCGTGCCATGAAATGGAGTGAAAATGTATTTCCTCCGTGCACTGTAAACACAACTTACAGGCGGCATAGGTAAGAGATACGACGCGCAACCTTTTTAAACTCCTCGGCGCCAAATCTTATTTCATCAGCGGGAACGTATTCAATATAAAAACGCGAATTCATTCCCAACACTCATAGATGTAGTAAAATCGGTCTTAAAATGGAGTTTTTTCCCTCACGAGAAATCTCATATGTAAATGGAGTAAAATCGAGGCTAGAGCGGCAGTCGCATACTAGGCACAGTCGGGTCCTGTACGGTTCTGCAATTTTGTCTTCTTGTGTGTACTTCAACTCATGGATACTACTTTGGATAATCAGCGGTCGTTTCTACAAGCCTTTGGCGTCACCATGGCAGCAACGACATCTCCATGTCTTCCTCAACACACCGCACACGACGGAGATTCTGACCGCCTCGTCGACGACGGCATGAAGACGCGATTTTAGGCCTAACATCCATCGACACCTGCTCTAGGCCGGGCAGCCGCAATGTCATTCATGCACGCCCGAAGACCCTCGTCCAGCAGAGCCAACCTCGCATCAGTCACTTCAGGTGAAACGATTTTACAGCGTAAGCTGTTATATGGGCTCATTCCAATAGCCGTTTCTGGTCGCGATGCCGCCGCCGCCCCGTACCCGCTATCGCGGGAAATGCGAAGTACCCGCTCTCTGCCGGGATCGAGCCCAGGCCCGCTGCGTGGGAGTCGGATACTTTACCACTGAGTCACGCAAGCCTTGCTATCAGGCAGAAGCAATATTCCCTTTATACGCGCAGGCGCAGATGACCCGAGCCTCCGCCAGTATGGTGGCGCCATCTAGTTAACGTGCCTGCAACCGCCGCGTGCGACGAGATGCGATTCAGACGAGGCGCGCAATCAACGCTATCCCGATGTTAGATGTGCGCCACGTATTCTGAGTACCTCTTCGGTACACGTTATGGCGTCTCCTCGCAAGGTACGAACCGCTGCTGAAGAAGCGAATCGCAGAGCTACGTGCGCGGCTACAACCAGGCATCATCGGGCTCAGCAGACTGCTCTGCAGAGAGCATTACAAGCCGCAGCTCGCCGTCGCCGGGCGGACGATTCAGATCATTCTCGTCAAAATTGAGGCGAAGACACTTTGCCGCGAAGCCCTTGTTGTGCGTGGTGCCGAAATTGGAGCTACTCTTGCGCCGCTCAACCAGCTTACGCTGTGACTGTGCTGCGTGTGCCGCGCAGGCCTGTAACTTTTTCATGCGCGATGTAGATGATGATGTATGGTTTTCTCTTTTTTTTTTTTTTTTGAGCAAGGGCCAGATATGGCCAAAGAGCGCCATACACATAGTGATGGGTTTCCAATCAATTATTTATGAAATAAAGAAATGTACAGTGTACTGTGGATGGTGGATGTTAAATGGCTGTAAATAGGCCCAAAATCAGTCGCTGTAACTTGCGTAAAACATATAACTATTAAAATGATGACAATGACCGGAGATGTGAGCAATGACCATGGATGGTTTGTTCTGAAGTGATAATGTCTTAAAACGTGTACGTGAAAGTAGCACCGGTGCCTCAACAGGGCCCTTGAACGCAAGGGCTGAGAGGCACGTGTTCTACAATAATGCTGTCGCAGCAGCAGCCTCTGAAGACAGGATGTGCTACGAATGTAGAGGGCTGATGACTCTCAATGTACCGGCATCTTCAAGAAACTTTAAAACTAACCTCTGATCAAAGAACGGTTCTGTGCCCAGAAACATTGCTGGGTGTAGAGGAACGTGTTGTTTGTATGCTAAGGGGAAGTATTTCTTTCTTTGAGGCTCTAATTCTTTGCACTCTATTTAAACATGGATCACTGTCAGCGTCTCGCCACATTTGCTACAGGAAGGAGGTTCACTTCCAGTCAACAGATGAGAGTGCGTGCCATACGTGTGGCCAATTCTGAGGCGGCAAAGAATGACTTCGTTGGTCGTGATTTCGTACTGGGTGGCCAATTCCCTAATTGTGGTTTGATGGCGTGAAGTTTATTGCTTGTTTCCGCATCCCATGAGTGCTGCCAATAGCTCCTAAAGCTTTTGCGCAAGAAATGCTTCATGTCTACTGCGGGAACAGCTGTAGAGGAGGTGTTCCCCTTTCTTACAGGGGAAACGGCAGTTTTATCTGCAAGCATGTTGCCCTCAATACCTCTGTGGCCGGGTACCCAGCATATTGTGACACGTTGGTTAGATGTATATGTTGTGCACAGCACTGAATAGAGCTCACTGAGCACAGGGTTTTTGTGTTTACGAGGGGACTATAATGCCTTAACTACACTTAAAGAGTCGGTGAATATAACCGATTTTGGAAGCTTTGTTTTCATTATATGCTTCCCTGCACACAACAGGGCATGAGCCTCAGCCGTAAATATACTTGTTTCTGGATGCGTTTCCCCTGATTCAGAAAAGGAAGGACCGATTGCCGCATAGGACACACCAGCATGTGACTTTGATGCATCAGTGAAGAATTCCGGGCAAGAGTATTTCGATTGAAGTTCACGAAAGTGCATTCGGCTATGTACTTCCGGAGCATGCTTCGAGACCTCAACAAACGATATGTCACAATCTTTAAGTTGCCATTGCCACGGCGGTAACGGCGTTGCTGGAGGCATTACATGATGCTCAAGCAGTGGAACACCGCTTTCTTCGCTGAGTTTCCTCGCCCGCAGTGAGAAGGGTTTCGTTGCTGTAGGTCGGTTATGGAAAAGTGTGACACACGTAGTGTCATTTACGACGGAGTAGCAAGGATGTTGGCAGTTTGAATTTATTTTCAGAAAGTACATAAGGCTAGAGTAAAGCCTTTGAAGGTTGAGTGACCACTCGTTTGACTCAACATAGAGGCTGGGAATGGGGCTTGTTCTAAAAGCCCTAGTCACTAAGCGGAGCCTTAAGTGATGAACAGGATCAAGCATCTTTAGTGCGCTTGGCCTTGCAGATCGAGATACGACTGATCCATAATCCAGGCGAAAATGTATGATACTCTTATGAAGAATCATTAGGCATCTCCTGTCACTGCCCCAAGCAGTGTGTGACAGTATCTTTAATATATTGGCTGTTTTTAGGCACTTTGGGGCAATATGGGGGGTTTAATATGGGGGGTAACTTTGAGTCAAAGTATACTCCCAGAAATTTGTGCTCGCTACGTACAGGCAGATGTACTCCATGCAGCTCAATGGCAGGATCTGCAGCTAAACCTCTCTTTCGAGAGAAAAGCAAGCAAGTGCTTTTTTGAGCATTAAACCTGAAGCCATTCTCATCTGCCCATTTCGACATTTTGCTAACAGCAAGCTGGACTTGTCTTTCACAGGTGGCCAGATTGCACGACACAAAACCAATCTGGACGTCATCGACGTAAACAGAGTAAGAAATTGTTGGTGGTATGGTAGAACGAAGCGAATTCATTTTAACGATGAACAATGTGCAACTCAGGACACCTCCCTGAGGTACACCAGTTTCCTGAATGAAAAGTCTTGACAATGTGTTCCCAAGTCTAACACGGAAAGTCCGGTTCGAGAGATAACTTTCTATGAGATTCAACATCTTGCCTCGTACCCCCATATACGATAGGTCTTGTAGTATTCCATAGCGCCATGTCGGATCATAGGCTTTCTCCATATCAAAAAAGACCGACAAAAAATATTGGTTGTGGACAAATGCATCTCTTATAATTGCTTCTATTCGAACAAGGTGGTCAATAGTCGATCTGTTTTCTCTAAAACCGCACTGATATGTATCTAGCGCATTGTTATTTTCCAGATAATACAGCAATCGTCGGCTAGTCATTTTCTCGAAAAGCTTACAGATACAACTTGTGAGCGCTATTGGCCTATAGCTGGATACTCAAGATGGGTCTTGGCCTGTCTTTATAATAGGAATTACTACAGTTTCCTTCCATGTGGAAGGTATGTATCCCGCAGCCAAGATTCTATTAAAAAGGGAAAGTAATGTCATTTGACTTTCAGCGCTCAAGTATCTTATGTCATATACACAGCTGTGTCACCTCCAGGTTAGGAGTTGCTACAATTGTTCAGTGCAGCCTTAAATTCGGCAAGAGTAAAAGGATGGTTGTATGGTTCAACATCTCCTTTACTATTGAATGGCTTTTTTTCGGCTATAGCTCTACGTTTGAGGAAGGACTCCGAGTAGTGTAGATATGAAGCTTTAAAGCTAGATATGCTTTCAAAGTGGTTACCAAGGGCGTTAGCCTGGTCTGCCAAGCTTTCTCTTTGATCATTCACCAAAGGAAGTGGATGCGATTGTCAGCCATAAAATTTTCTCAATCTCTTCCACACCTTAACCTCATCCGTGTAAGAATTTATTCCTGAAAGGAACCCTTCCCAACTTTCTCTGCGTGCTTGACGTCGTGTGCGCCGCCCTCTTGATTTCATCTGTCTGAAACTTATAAGGTTTTCTGTCATTGGTGAACGACGCAAAAGGCCCCAAGCCTTATTTTGATCTTTCCGCGCCTTTCTACATGCGTCATTCCCCCAAGGGATTCGTTTCTTGGTTGCGGAACTGTGTGTCTGCTGTATACACTTTGTCGCCGCGTCAATTATTACAGCAGTGATATATGAGACCGCGCCATCTATACTTAGGTTATTAATAGAATTTGGAGATACGTAGCAAAGTTCCCGATATCGTTGCCAATTTGCACTCTCTAGCTTCCAGCGAGGCGGATAGGGATTATGTCCCAATTGTTCTGCCGTATGTAGAATGATAGGATAGTGACCACTTCCATACGGATTTTTGATCACTGACTATTCGGAATGTGGTAGTAGTGGAGGAGAGCCAATTGTTAAGTCCATGGCAGAGCATGTGTTGTGTCTCGTACTTTAGAAGGCAGGCTCCTTCTTATTGAAGAGGCAGGTACCTGTAGACAGCAGGAAATGTTCAATGAGGCGACCTCTTGCATCACAGCGCGAGTCGCCCCATAACGTATTGTGGGCATTAAAATCGCCAGGCACCATGTAGGGCTGAGGCAGCTGGGATATAAAGTTTTCAAAAACCATCCTATTCAATATATAATCTGGCGGAATATATAACGAGCAGAGTGTTACGAGCCTATCATGCAATATGGCGCGGATTGCCACAGCCTCAAGAGGAGTCTGTAATGTCGCCTCTTGACAGGCGATCGACTTATCAGCAATTATCGCAACGCCTCCTGATGATGTGAGAGCACCATCACGATCTTTTCTAAACAATTACGAACTGCTTAAGAAAATTATTATGTGATGAATTCAGATGCGTTTATTGTACACAGAGCATCTTTGGGTGGAAATGACTGATGAGTTCTTGGACGTCATCTAGATTATTGATAAGATCTCTGACGTTCCATTGCAAAATTTGGACAGCCATATTAATTAAAAGTAAAATGAATGCTCTGTGTACAAAACCAGATATTTAACTTAAGCAGTTGTGTGTTTTTGTGTGTGTGTCTGTGTGTGGAGCAGTGATTCGAGATTTTTCTTTTTTGGCGCGCTCAAGTGAGCCACGCCGCTCCCTCTGTGCCAGAGGCGTAGAGGGGCAAGAATCCATCGCCTCCTGCGAGGCGCTGTTCGCCCTTTCCCGGGGCACATGGGACGATTTGTCAGGCCTCACTGCATGAGCAGGGGCCTTAAAGGCCACAGGCTCGGAGGCCTGCTGGCCCTTCTTAGACGAAGGTGGAGCAGCGGCAGCTGCCACCACCGAGGGGGCAGAAGTAGCTGCTGCCGGCACACTGTGTGTGGTTCGGACAGCTGCTAGAGGCCGGTGCGGCGCAGCCCCCACGTGCGCCGTATCAGCATAAGAAGGTTTTGCAAAAGAAAATCGCTTCCTTGCTTCATTAAATGAAATCTTCTCTCACTTTTAGAGTGATGATCTCCTTCTCTCTCTTCCACGCAGGGCAAGAGCGCGAGTACGCAGGATGATCCCCATCACAGTTTGAACAATGCGGGTCAGATATGCAATTTTCAGCTGCGTGTTCATTAGCACCACATTTTGCGCAGGACATTTGGCCACGGCAGCTCTGGGAGCTATGACCAAACTTCTGGCACTTGAAGCACCTCCGAGGATTAGGAATGTATGGTCTGACACGTATCTTTATGTAGCCTGCTTGGATATATTCTGGGAGTATACTGGAGCCAAAGGTTAGGACTAAGTGCTTTGTCGGTATTTCCTCGTCATTGCGCCTTATCTTGATTCGCTGCACTTGGGCAACATTTTCATCTTTCCATCCGTCAAGGAGTTCATTTTTGGTGAGACTCAAGAGGTCACTGTCAGATACCACACCACGAACTGTGTTCAAGGAGCGGTGTGCAGTTACGGTTATAGGAGTATTGCCAAAGGACAGGAGGGTGTTCAGTTTGTCATACTGGGTCTTGTTCTGAACTTCTAGGAGAAGGTCTCCACTGGCCATTTTCGTGGCTTTGTAACCTGGTCCAATTGTGTCCGTAAGACACTTCGACACAAGGAAAGGTGAGACTAATCTTGGTGTCATTTCTGGGCATTGAGTGTGGATAATATGGAACCGTGGAAATTTGTCAATGTTCTTTGCGGAAAACTGAAATGTTTCATCGGTGCGCCCTCTTTTAGAGAGAGGACGATTGGGGAGGCGTGGAAACGATGTCGAAGCCATAAAAGATTATTTGATTTCGGTAGCGACGCCAGCCGGCCACCACCGAGCCCAACAAGGGGACGCTACGAGACCCGGAGGAATCGCAGACGCCAGCTGTACGTATCTACCGTAACCCAATATAGCATACCCAAGGTTGGATACCATACACCAGGTTAACCCTTGCTGCCTCAGAAATAGGAAGTAAAAAGAAGTGAAGAGAAGACAGGAAAGATTTAAAAGGAGATGGAAAGTCGTAGGTTGGAGAAAGGAGGACAGGAAAAGGCGACTGCCGATTTCCCCCGTGTGGGTCAGTCCGGGGGTGCCGTCTACGTGAAGCCGAGGTCAAAGAGGTGTGTTGCTTCCGCGGAGGGGCCATAAAGGTCCGAACACCCGGCATCGGCTCAACCCCAAGGATCCTCTTTTCCCCGGACACGGCAAAGCCGCGCACGGCTACGCGCGGGAGGGTCCAATCCTCGTGTGCTCGGGTACGTGGTGTCGCAACACACCAAACGCCTGCTTGCGCAGACGCCCCTGCGGGGATGCGCGATGTAGATAGCTAGTGGTACTTGCATTCGGAGTTGTGGCGTTTACTTGTGCTCTAATGGACGCCTTGGTCCCAGCGTGCAAGAATAATATTGTTCGAGAATGGCGGGCGATGCTGCATGAACCAGGTGAGCCTGAACGTTTCGGCCGGTGCGTTACATGTTACACGTATCGAAGGAGGTGCATTTAATGTGGCGCTACCGCTTTCTTTAGCAACTCGCTTCAAGCTGAGAATGCCATTAGAAAAGTGGGCCGATATTGTGACGAAAAAATAGCGTGTCTGTGCTTAAGTGAGTGCGGGAGGAAAGGGCACGTGCGCACTTTGCTTGAGTGCATGTGCGCGTGTGTGAGCGCGTGCGTTTTTACTGTGTGTAGTGTGTACGTCGCTGCTTTTTCGTGAAATCTTAGACATGAAAGCTTTCATGTGTGTCCGTGTGCGTATAGTTTTGTTGCAGCAGCGCTTGCATACACTTGCTTGGGGAGTTTTGACATCGGTCAGCGCGCAGGCTAGCACAGATGCGCCACTAATTCCAAGGCGACGCGAAGCATGGGGATTGCAAATAAGTTGGGGAGGCGAGAACAATCGTCGCCTCTCGTCACTCCGACACGCGTTTGCCAGGTTTTGTGGACACTGACCCCACTGGAATGCGGCGTGTCCATTGTCGCTAGCGTGCCTGCGTGTTCTCCCTCTCCAGGCGAGGAGGATACCATTCAGGCACCCTAAAAGTGGTATGATCAATGGGCGCGATCGTTGACTTGCACGTTGGTTAGGCAGTCAAATTTTCTGTACGTGTCGTTTGGGCGTGTTCACTTGCTGACTTTTGTCGTCAGTGATTTAGGAAGACTCCAGCTCCATCCAATTTTGAAATACGGGATTATCTACGGACTTCTCACAATGCCACATATGGAGTAAAAACAATTTGCAAAAGTGTGTAGGTCGGCTGCCATGTTAAGCTGTTTTGCTTTTTTTTTCTTTGTAAGTGGATTACATGCCTTGTTTTAAATGTGGTTCCCCCCAAGTTAAGGAGAGCGATAGTCTATATGGTTCACTCGAGTAATTAAATTGTTGTTACAGTTGGCTACGCATCGTTCTGTCATTCAATGTTGGTGGTGGTGGTGGTGATGTTGAAGCAGGCAGGGTTAGCCTGGCATACATAGCCGGCAATTGTTCCGCCTGATGCTCCTTCGAGTTGAGATCAGGGGTGTGTCACCAGGTGTCGATGAGCCCCGTGTCTCGCAGGAAGGCTATCAGCAGTCGTTGCGCTCTCTTCCTGATTGCCGCGGGCCCTCCGGGGAAAACGATGCCTTCAAAGGTCCTGTGCGTAAGACCGCTCTTTTGTAGGCTGTCGACCATCGCTTTTCTTTCTGTGTCAAACTGCGGGCATAGCCAAATGAAATGTTCAATGTCACCAATGTCACCACAGAAAGCACAGAGTGGGGAAGCGCGAAACCCAGTCTTGAATAACCAAGCTGGGGTGTACGCGGAGTCGGTCCTGATGCGATATAAAAGCGTCGCTTCTTCGCGGGTAAATCCATGAGTCACACAGGCTTCGTGGGGATTCTTGTGGATCTCCCTAAAGTGAAGGCGGATTGCACCCTTAGGGTTCTGAAAATCTTTTGGAGCTTTCACTTTTGGGACACATGTCAGCGCTAGGCGTCCAAGGGCGTCAGCTTTCTCGTTTCCATCAATTCCTACGTGTGATGGTATCCACTGGAACCTTATGTTAAATCTTTGGTCGTTAGATCGTTAGTCAGTGCCAGAGACTGCCTTGTAAATTTCTCTAGAGGTAGGCCACGATGTAATCTCTGTAACGCTGATTTGAAATCCGTCAGCACCACGACATCTCGTGCAGAAAAGGCCCGTAGTTTCCGCAAAGACGCGGTGATTGCGGCGCTTTCTACTGTTGTAGAGGAAACTACGCGATCCAGTCGGCTAGACCATGACACATCAAGGGATGGTATGCAGAATGCCGCTGCACAGCTGTTTGTGCGCACACCGAACCGTCTGTGTACACTTGTAGGTGGCTTTGAAACGCTGTGCTCAAGTGGTCCAGCACAATAAACTTTGCTTCTGCAGTTGAAATGGTGCGTTTCGCCGGTAGGTGGAGTACACTGAGGCTGCAGGTAACGTCCGAAAAAGACCATAGCGGCTCAAGGCGACTTCGTTTAGGCCATTCCAATCCTAAAAATCGGAAAGTGTTCAGCGCCGCATGGAAATGTGAGCGAGTTCTTGCTCTTAGCCGCCGGAGAAGCGCCGTGCCTGCGCGGGACTCGCCCAGCCTTAATAGCTGCGTCAGCAACGCCTGAGATGCCAAGAGGCGGAGTGGAAGAGACTCTGCCTCATTAGTGACTTTCTTGTTTGAAGCCGCCTGTGGAACTCCCATCGCCAAGTGAAGTCCCTTTCTGTGCAATGCCTCCAAGTGCTCGAATTGACTCGATGACGGTGATATCAGAGGGAGCTGATAGAGAATGCGACTTGTTATTAGTGCAGCGTTCAGTTTAAGCATGGGCATAGGATTGTTTCCCCAACGTACACCTGCCAATCGACGAAGTGCGTTGACTCTTTGCACTGATGCAGCCACAACACTTTCGACCGCACGACGCCATAGTAGCTTGCTGTCGATGGTGACGCCCAGGAATCGAATATGAGTTGCACGAAGAATTGAATGCCCTCTGTTGAGACTCGGGTAGCGTTTAGGCCGGTGATCCTTCAGCCAAAGGGATGAGTACGTCCGGGAGTAAGAGCTATAGAAAAATAGGTTTATTCTACATATTTACAGTCGCTCCAAATATGGAAGCCCACTCCATGGGAGAGCACTTTGAAAGTCTCAGCTCACTACATGTCTGAGCACATATCAGAACACGTCAAGACACACCACTGCACGCAAGGTGTCTCCTTATAAAACATTCGTCTTCCCTAGTTGACCCGACTAGGGATTTAGATGACCTGAGGGGTCGTATTGTTCACTGAACTCCGCCTCTAATGTTGCACCTTCGAAGCAAGGACGAGGCAATCCGGAAACAGGGGGTTCACACTCCTTCCACGAAAGTCGGTGGCTTTGTTTCTTGCCCTCCGACGGTCATCTTGCCAGGGTCGGGAGAATGGACTTCGCGCTAATCCCCGCTTCTAACGAAGGGTGGCGGTTGTGGTCGGTCGCTTCTAAGTGAGCTTCTTTGTCCTCGCGTCACTGCAAGTGTCGGGCCGCATCGCCAGGTAGGGGGCCGCTGATGAAGGGGGTGGCATCGGGGGAAGCACCCAAAGAATGCGCACTGCCAAGTTGGGGCGCTTGTTTGCCTGTCTCGTCAGTCTCGGGCACTGTCGCCGTTTGGGCGACGCTGATGAAAGGGCCTGCCTCGATAAGAAACAATCAAAGAATGCGCCCGGCCGATTCGGGACGCAACACCTCTGATATTCAGCGTCAGGCGTGTTGACTTGCGTCTCACTCCCGGGAAAAGCATGAAGGCAGATTTTTCGGCTGATAAAGATAGGCCAAGCGTCGATAAGTGGCGTTTGATGGTGGAGATTGCGCCCTGGGCTATCCGGGCCAACCGTTTGTGTTGATACCCCGAGATCCAAATGCAGATGCCATCTGCGTAGATGGACATTTTAACTGCCATCCGACCTACTTTCAGTGCATCTGGAAGGCTGGCCATGACAACGTTAAAAAGCAAGTGAGATAGGACACTTCCTTGTGGGACGCCGAGGGAAGTTCGTCGCTTATCACTCATTATACTTCCGAGCTTAACTTGGACACATCGATCTCTGAGAAATTCATGGACGAATCGAAGAGCATTTCCCGAGACGCCCATGGTTCGGAGTCCGTTGATGATGCCTTTATGAAGCACAGTCTTATGCCTTGGCAACGTACATAAAGATGGCGAGTGTGGAAAGGCCGTCTGCATGATGGTGCTCGATATGGCTTAGTAAATCCAAGACACTGTCCTGGGCACTCAACCGCGGACGAAAGCCGGTCATACATGATGGCAGTCTACTTCCTTGCTCAAGATATCATGTTAACCTCGTACATATGATTCTTTCCATCAAGTTTGATACGCATGATGTTAGCGATACTGGCCGATATGAGGCGAGGTTCGCAGGATCCTTTCCGCACTTGAGTACTGGCACCACCCATGCTATCTTCCACGCTTCTGGGATCTCTCCTGTGCTCAAGACGTGATTAAATATGTCCAGAAGGGCTCGTCTTCGTTTGTATGGCAGGTTTGTCAGCATCTGATTGCTGATCGAATCGGGACCCACAGCAGAGCGTCTTCATAATTTGCTAAGGGCCAAATCCAACTCTTGGAAGGTGAATGGCGTATCTATGGTATGGAATGCTTGAGACAACAGAGGGTTCGATACTCCTGGTGATCTGCCAGATGTGTATACGTCTGCAAAATCTTCTGCAAGGGTTTGCAAATCTTTTCCTTGCTTTAAACCAAGTGCTTCGAATGGCCTGTGCGGGCGAATCTTTCCGGATAGGCTATTCATTACTCCCCATATCCTTGTCATTGGAGTAAATGCCGATAAGCTCTCACAGAAAGCAGCCCACTGAACTCGTATTAACCTTTTTGTGTTACGACGGATGACAGCGTTTATTTAGTTTTCGCAGAGAGATTTCCCGTTTTCCCCATTAGTGTCCGATCCGCTCTCCTACGCGCTGCGCAGAGGTTCTTAAGTTTCAAATCAGGAGTAGGGAAATGATCTGGCAGTTTCAACATTGAGATAGCCACTCTCTTGCTCCGCAGAATCTCTGCGAAGAGCTCACCAGGGGATTCATCTAACGCTTCTCTGTATGTGTTACAGCGTGTCACACAGAATTGTCGACCAGCAGTGTGAAATCCGGTGATGTTGATGAAGATCGGAAAATGGTCGCTGCCCATCCTGTCAGGGGCCGTTGTCGACAACGAAAAGGTCTGTAGAATGGATCACGAGGTCTATGGCACTCCATGAATCTGGTGGTCTGAAGAAAGTCGGTTTGCCATCGTTCGCGTTACATAAGTCAGCAGCATCCGCGGCTGCGACAAGTTCCTTGCCTCGGAAATCTGCAATCTTATCTCCCCAAAGCGAATGATGTGCGTTAAAATCGCCACAGATTATTCCAGGAGAGGGGCAACGAATGCAAAGGTCCTTTATAAGCGCCTCCAAGGAGACCTTCCTGCGTGGACTTATATACACCGACACCACACTGAGTTTTCGGTTTCCTAGGCACACTTGCACAGCGGTGACTTCCAAGTAGGTAGAACAAAAGTCTTGCACTGGTAAGGCGACATGAGGTATTTCTCGCCTCATGTACATCATGGCACTTTTATTTGAAAATGACGGTATACTCCGATTTCCATGTCTGATGTACCCTGGGATCGTCCTTCCATAAGGGAGACCGGCCACCGAGAGGGCTAGAATTGGTATAGGTATGTCTCGAAGGAAAAGGCTAAGTTCACACAGACACTGTTGAATACCGGCGCAGTTCCACTGCATTATTAAGGGCACTTTTGGACGGCGGAATGGACCAAGTGAGCGAGAAATTGCCATTATGCTACTGAGGGTATGTGGCAGTAGAGCAGAGTATTACTGATTCAAGAGCCAGCACTGCTTCCAGCATATCCTTCGTTGAACTCGTAGGCATCTTCGCGACGTGGGAACGTAGTGCATGCCGTGAACAAAGCGCGTATCACATGCTGGCAGTTTTCCAGCTGACTACTTCCAAGTGGTACTTGAGGTCGGTTCACTGCGGCCGCATAGATGCGCTTTTCGGACTCTTTCGGAACAGGTTTCTCAGCGGCGGTGACGGTATACGTTGACTCAATAACTTCGTTTATCGGTATGAGACGCGGGAAATGAGATGCGTACTCTCTTTCCAAACCAGTTAGTTGTGGCGCGCTGGGCGTCTTCTTCATGTTCGATGGTGCGCTTACATTCTTTGGACCCAAAACAAACATCTTATTCCTTCGCTGAGCAGCTAGCTGTCCGCGCAGGACATCGACCGTAGCTAGCAGGATGGTCGCCGCCGCAGTTTGCACACACAGAGTTTTCTTTACTTGCACACGTCTTAAATTCATGAGGTCCCCCACAGCGCTTGCACCTCTGTTCCCCACGACAGTACTTAGCGATATCTCCGAAGCGCTGACACTTAAAACAGCGTGGTTGTGTCTCCACGTAGTCAAAAAAGTGGTCGCAGTTTCACCTGAAAGGCGAAGCATCAATTGCGATAGCAAACTTGTAGAGAGCTATACGGAGTAATGATATTAGCTTTATCAGCTGTATAAACTTGGACATGCAGCAGCATCGGCAACACGCAGAACTGTTGTCGACGCCATCGGCGTTTTGCCCGCGTTCGCTCAAAATGCGTGCGGCGTTGGTGACTGTTGCCGGAGCCTGTGATATAAATAGGCACTTGGTGCCGCAGCTAAACGTCGCCTCCCTTCCCTCCCCCTCCCCCACGGCTTCTCGCGCGTCGGAAGAAGGTGCGTTTGCTCTACATATATGGTGATTGTAAAGGAGAAAAGAGACGCCTACTTCTGCAGCCCTTAAGCGAGCACGGCGCGGAACGCGCGTTTGTTCTCCGCCGTGCGTTCACTCCCCGTGAAAGACGCGCCCCTCGCACCCTTTCACTCGCACATACAGCGTTCGGCGCGCGGCGACGTTGGCGCTGAGCCGTGCTCCCTCAAGGGCTGCAGAAGATAGCGCCAACCTTTCCCTTTCCCTTACGAACCACTTATCATCGCGACGATTTCTTCTCCAAATGACGTCATACGGAACCTCACGGCGACGGCGACGGCTACGGCGACGGCGACGCTGACGGCAGAAATCTGCTTTTGAGTGTCCATATAATTGCTATCGCAATAAAAGCTCGTGTCTGGTGAAACCAAGGTTGATCTTCTCCGGGCGTTCAGAATCTGGAGCAAATGTGAGAACCACCGAGTTAGTGCGCCTTGACTCCCATTCAGATGACGAGGTTTGGACCCGACGGATGATTCTTCTTGCATGGAATACTCCCTGAGGTCTCAGGTAGGTGAGCAGCTCTTCATCTTAGTACCATTTGGGACTCCTCTGACAATGCACGTGTTTTTCATATAACTGTGTGGGACACGGGCAGATATGACTATGCCGCCGATATTCTTGGTCTCTAGAAGGATGTTGGCTTGTCATTATGTCTACATCTAAGAGCAATGCTCCCTGTGCTGTGAAGTGGCTCTTCACTGTTGCTCCACCGAGAATCGTTTCAAGCTCAGAATACAGGACAATAGGGTTCACTTGCCTTAAATCAGCTTTCGGATGCTGCAGTGATTAACACTGGAATTCCCTCCGCCCTGTCTTGACGATGGCGCACAATTCGGAGTCCACCCTCGTCCATGCCTGAAAGGTTCGCCACGTTGCCGTCCTCGATGGTTGTTGACTCGTCTTCAGATTCACCAGTGTCTTGTTGCTTGCAGTCAGGCTGGCTTGTACAAACCAGCTGGCGTTTCTGACCCGGTGTCACCCCTTGGGAGGTCATGGCGGAGTGCTCGTCGGTGCCAGCTTGGGTCCTTATAGCACCTTGTGAGGCGGCGGGTGGCGCAGCACCCGTCGGTCTCCGATAGGGAAGGTACCTTTTCTATTCTGAAGATACCTTTTATCAGTACATTTGCAATGTGTGTTGTCGTGCGCGTTTGTTTATTGAATGTGCGTTATGTTGGACTCTTGGCCTTGTTGATGTATTGTATATACTTTATATTATTGTTAATTGATATGTATCTTTTCAAGCAACATGCTCTTATTACGCGTAATTTTCCTTAAATGCTGTTTCCCTCTATGTTTTGTCCCCCGTGTGATGTTGTAATGCCTACAGATAATAAAATATACTTTATACCGGTATCCGGAAAACCGCATTTTATGTTCTTCGTTAAAACATAACGTGCGTTGAAATGCTAACAAGAAATACATAGGCGAGAATGTACTCCTGTCAAGTATTAATGGTATCAAGAAAAATCGTCGTGCCAACTTGAATGTTGTCAATGTCACCTACTCTTGCGTACGTGAAAGCGCAAATGCGGTCGTTTTATTTGTGCTGAATTCGCGTTTCGATTTACGTTATTGAACAGAGTTGATTAGCCCAGAAAGCGCATTTAATTAGACGGGTAGATAAATGCTCTTACTATAATTCAATTCCTTATTAGTCTCCAGTGAAGTATTATAAGTACATAAATATCTCTCTAGGAAGGTGGAAAACAATATAAGCTACGGTAAAGGTTGTTACCGTCACAAAACATAGCATCTGCAGTACTTCATCAGTCATTAATAAGTGTCCTAAAGCCACGGCACGAAAGCTGCTGCTTCGATTCATTGCAGGAAAAAAATATATATAAATAATGTAGCAGGATCTCAAGAAACTCTCTTCAGAAATGGATTAGTATTTACTCCATTTGCAACACCTCAAGAACACTTTCCAGAAATGAAGTAATATTCACTCCAATTTAAACACTTAAAGACTCCCTCAAGAAATGAAGTAATATTCACTCTAATTAGGATACCTAAAAACCCCTTCCAGAAATGAAGTAATATTCACTCCAATTAGGATACCTAAAAACCCCTTCCGTAAATGAAAAAATATTCACTCCAATTGGAACACCGTAAAAACTCCCGAGAGAAATGAAGTAATATTTACTCTTATTTGAACACCATAAAAACTCTTGTGAGAGATGGAGTTAACTAAAACTCCATATGAATGGAGTATATTAAACTCTAATTCTAGAATGCGCTAGGCGACGAGGCATTTGCTCTCATCGGGGATTATTTGTGTTTAGTGTGGCACTTACTTGCCGACGTAATCCGCGCAACTACAAGTCGCTCTGCGCGGCAAGTGAGACAAACGAACCCTTATTTATCCGGTCGTTTTAATGCGTAAGCATTCTTTGGCGAGTATCCCAGCACAATCTGTCCGTCACTCGAAAAGTGTCTTGCCTTGTATCTGCTCAAGAAATGCGTAATTTGCGAAGATATTTAATCGTTACAATAGTGTAAATTAAATGATTGGCAGCTTTATAAGTGATAATGAACCATTAAAAATTAATCAGAGAGAATATCCATATGATCAGGTTTATGCATAGCCATACGGATACATAGGCCTTCATAGAAAATGCATGGGCAAGCCCATAGTATGGGTGGGCCAACCTAATTTTGGAGGTACGCTTGCACATACTTAGACAACTCCAGTGGAGTTCCTGTGTATTTATTCGTAAGCTGAATGTATTGCCGTTCCGTGCCCAGTATTATATATTTTAAGGCAATCAACTGGCCCTAACATTTACAAAACGTTGCAGCCAGATGTTTATTGCGACATAGTGGCGAGAGTTCCACTGGATGATTACTGACAACTTTATCCCGGGCTGGCCTTCGTGGTTGTGACAGTCCTTTACGCAGCAGTATCGCCGGTTCCACTTGCCTTTAAAGAGCGTAAGATTGGGCGAGTTGGTATTCCATTTCTTATACTTAATAGCGCAGGAAAAGGAACGAGGCACAGATGGACCGACGCGGACTTTTTTTTTTTTTCACCTCCATCAATTTCAACGCTTGCCGATGAAGCGCTTGCCATTGCACCGTCGCAAGACGTATCCAAAAAAAAAAATATGGGAGGCTCGTGAACAAACCAAAACGGCTTCAACCGTGGCCGAGACGAAGTGTAGCGCGCGGGAAAGAGTACGCATCGAGCCGGCCAAGCTGCGGAGACACCTTCCCAATACTGTCGCGTCGCTGCGGCAGATGGGGCCAGAGCAGCCGCAAACTCGACTGTACGGAGCCTACAGTCTCGACGCGGAGAAGCGGAGATGAGATGATGCATGAAGCGGCGTCGATCTCACCAACGGTCGGGGTGTTGGGCAAGCTACCAGAGCGCGGCAGCTCTGGCTTGGAGAGAGAGGGCAGGCGTCTTGGTGGTACGGGCAGACGGCGGCAGCGTTCTGGCCAGGCAGCTGGGCGTGGAACTCGGGGCCCGTAGCCCGACTGTTCACGTTCTGCCCACGGGCACAGAAGTCCGCCGGCCTCGGGTTCACGATCGTTCACGATCGGGTACAGCGGCGACGCCCAGGAACGGGTTGGCAGGAGGCCCCGGTCGGGTGAAGTCCTGGTGGCTCGGATTTGGAACCCGACGGCCCGTCTTCAACTCCCGGTCCGGTGGCCGACCTTCTGCTGGCGTCGCTTCCTGAAACTTCCCCTTTCTGCCAGCGTGCCTCGCTTTTCTGCTGCTCTGGCCGATTCGTCGTTTGCTCTTTGGCCGCTCCAAGCTTGGTGGTCTGTTGCGATTGGATGGTTTTTTTCTTATTTTTTCTTTTCTGCGTATTCACGCGCCGGACAGTCTTCGACGTTGTCGTCTTTCAAAAAGCACGGAATTCTCCGCGCGAGCACTCCTTGTAGTCTGCTTCTTGTTATCTCCATCCACCGCACCGTGTCGCGCTCTACACACACCACAATGTTCTAGAGTGAAGATGCTCACTTTGCCTTGATTTTGGCGGTCATGTGTTTCTCTCCCTTCACTTCCTCGGTATTAGAGAAGAAATCAATGACAAAAAAAAAATATCCCCGATGCGCAATTTAGTGTTTTTACGCGTTAAAGTCCCAACTACAGGACATGAATTCGCCGGAAGAATTTAAGGCATCACTTGTGTAAACGAAGCAGTAGGCGCTATTTGAGGGAACCGCGAATAAGTTCAAAAGGTATTGTTGGGCTATTTGGTTCATTACAATGGCAAACGGTGCCAGAGAACACGACGGACAAGTCACAAGTTCCGTCATACAAGCACACACATATACATATATACCGGGTGCTTCAGCGAACAGTTTCAAAAACGTTTACAGGTTGCCTGTGGCAGATAGCACAATTGTAGCTCATGAGTTGGTCTACTCGAAGAGGCGGACATTACTTGCACAAAAAATTGAAATCCATAATCGACTAGTTAACAAAAATGCACTAATTAAGTTTTAACGGCGGAGCGGTTTAAGCCGGGCGTTATGTGTCTGCTGAATCCAAAAATGTGGGCCGATCCTGTCGGTAGTGCAGAAAGGGTCCAAGTGCAATGGCACATACCCCTGTGAACTAGCGAAGCTGAGCCCGCCTAAGTCTAGCTGAGCATGGTTGGGACTACTTATGCTTAGTCAGTCATCGATAACCAATCGATAGCCAATCAATAGCTAATCCGGAAAATGCTGGGGATGACTTGGTAGTGCTTAGCCTAGCCCAAATACGTGGCCAATACCTTGCGATAGCCAATCAATAGCTAATCGATAATCGACAAATAATCAATACATTCCGAGAAATGCTGGGGATGACTTCGTAGTGCTTAGCCTAGCCCAAATACGTGGCCAATAGCTTGCGATAGCCAATTAACAGCCAATCAATGGCTAATCGATAATCAATCAACAATCAATAAATTCCGGAAAATGATGGGGATGACTTGGTAGTGTTTAGCCTAGCCCAAAAGCCAGGACTAGCTAGGTGCCCATTAGCACTGCTTTCCCTTTAGCTTAGCGCCTCCAGTGCAAGCTACGCAATTTTTTTAACATTGCCGTATGATTATGCTTATTTCAGAAGCAGCAATTGAAGTGGCACCAAGGCAACTAGTAGGTAAGCTCTCTCAAGAAACAAAGGACCTAATAAAGAAACGACAAAGCATAAAAATGTCCAACTCAAGAGACCAGATAGAACTCGCTGAACTGCCACAACTGATCAACAAGAAAAAAATAAGGGATATTCGAAATTTTAACGTGGGAAAGATCGAGGAAGCAGTAAAATATGGACGCAGCATGAAATCAGTGAGAAGAAAACTTGGCATAGGACAAGGCAAGGTGTATGCACTGAAAGATAAGCAGGGTAATATCATGAGCAATTTCGATGATATAGTAAAAGCAGCGGAAGAATTCTATACAGACCTTTACAGTATCCAGAGCAGCCACGCTACCTTCATTAGAAGTACTGATGAACAGGATACAGAGGCTCCTTTTATAACTCGCGATGAAGTTAGCAGGGCCTTGCAAGAGATGACCAGGGGAAAAGCGGCAGGAGAAGATGGAATAACAGTGGATTTAATCAAAGATGGAGGAGACGTCGTGCTTGAAAAGCTTGCGGCCAATTATACGCGATGCTTCACGACTTCAAATGTACCAGAGAACTGGAAAAATGCCAACATTATACTAATTCATAAGAAGGGAGACGTTAAAGAATTGAAGAATTATAGGCCTATTAGCTTGCGTTCCGTACTGTATAAATATTCACCAAGATGATTTGTAATAGCATCAGGGCAACACTTTAGTGAAGCAAGAGAACAGGCTGGTTTCAGGAAGGGATATTCTACGATGGATAACATCCATGTTATCAACCACGTAATCGAGAAATGTGAAGAGCACAATCAACCTCTCTATATGGCTTTCATAGATTATGAAAATGCATTCAATTCAGCAGAGATACCAGCAGTCATAGAGGCATTGCATAATCAAGGAGTGCAGGAGGCATACGTGAATATCTTGGCAAAGATCTACAAAGATTTCACAGCTACCTTGGTTCTCCACAAGAAAAGTAGACAGAGACCTATCAGGTAAGGGGTCAGGCAAGGAGACACACTGTCTCCAATGCTATTCACTGCATGCTTAGAAGAAGTGTTCAAGCTATTAGACTGGGAAGGCTTAAGAGTGAGGATCAACGTTGAATATCTCAGCAACCTTCGGTTTGCAGATGACATTGTCCTATTCAGCAACAATGGGGACGAATTACAACAAGTGATTGAGGACCTTAACAGAGAAAGTGTAAGAGTGGGGTTGAATATTAATATGCAGAGGACAAAGATAAAGTTCAATAGCCTGGCAAGTAAACAAGAATTCAGCATCGCCAGTCAGCATATAGAGTCTGTAAAGGAGTAGCTTTACATAGGTCAATTACGCAAAGGCGACACCGATCATGAGAAGGAAATGTACAGAAGAATAAAATTGGGTTGGAGTGCACACCGCAGTCATTGCCATATCCTGACTGGGAACTTACCACTGTCGCTGAAAAGAAAAGTGTACAATCATTGCATTCTATCGGTGCAAACATATGGGGCAGAAACTTGGAAGTTAAACAAGCTCGAGCGCAAGTTAAGGACAGCACAAAGAGCAATGGAACGAAAAGTGTTAGGCGTAACGTTAAGAGACAGGAAGAGAGCGGTGTGGATCGGAGAGCAAACGGGGATTACCGATAGTCTAATTAACATGAAGAGAACAAAATAGAGTTGGGCAGGCCATGTAATGCGTAGGGTAGATAACCGATGGAGTTACAGAATGCTCGGTCCCACTCTTCCTTGGTGGTCCTGGCCCCCGGTGCCAGGGGGCAATGCCAGAGCATGCGTGCAAGGCTAGCTATATCTTTATAAAAGCGACACGCATTGTGAGGGCGCACGTCCGGAAAGATTTTGTGCAGGAAGGCATGGTTCTCTTGACTAAGTTATAGTGCTGGGTGAGATCGTTGTAAGTGACAAAGGGGTCGCTCTCGCTCTCCTATCCTGCCGAGAGGTATAGTTCGGGCTCACACGGTGAGTTAGGTCTCGTGCAGCCTCGTGTGCCGTCTCGTTGAGGTGGGGTAGCGGCCCCTCCAATGGTCCCGTGTGTACCGGGAACCAATTGATGTAGTGCGGGGTGAGGTGTTGAGTACCAAGTATTCTACCGACGGTCGGGGATATGCTCCCTGTTCCGAAGGACAGAATTGCCCTCTTGGAGTCGCAGTATACCAAGCTTTTACCGTCTTCTAAGAGTGCAAGGCTGATGGCCACCTGCTCGGCCACCTCAGGACTATCAGTGCAGACCGTGCGCGCGTTGATGACCGTGCCATCTTTGTTGACCACCGCTGCTACATAGGCTCGTCTGCCAGGATATTTGGCTGCGTCCGTAAAGCAGCATGCTTTCCCGAAGGCGGCTGCCTGTCAGAGGAGTGCTTTGGCTCGAGCAAGTCTTCTGTCGATGTTGTGCTCGGGGTTCATATTCCTGGGCAAGGGGGCTTCCCTGCTCTTTTCCTCTGGTGGAGTGTTAGCCCGTGGCTGTTACACTTGATCTCCCGAGGCGCGACGCCGATTTCTCGTAGGATCCATCTGCCCGCAGGTGTGCCGCACAGCCTGATCTGTGCCCGTTCCTGCGCCTCCGCAATCTCGCTCAGCGTGTTGTACATGCCTAATGCGTCCAGTGCTTCCGTACTCGTGTGCATGGGTAGACCCATGGCTCTCTTGGCAGGAGCGTTTCTAGCTTGTCTCTCTCCACTTTGGTCCAATTGTGCATCGCTGCGATGTACACGAAGTGACTTATTACGAAGGTCTGTGCCAGTCTAAGTAGGTTGTCCTCCTACTTAGGAGGACAACCTACTAAACGAGTGCCGGTTGGGCACTCGTTTCAGTAGGTGCGTAGCTTTCTCGGCCTTCGTGGTGAGCTTAGCGACTGCGATGGTGTTCGAGCCATTCGCCTCTATTGTGATGCCCAACATCTTGTCGGAGCTAACACGAGAAAGATCCAGCCCTGACAGCGTTGAGTTTTCGAACTGATTTTTTTATTCGCGCTCTGCACCTGCCGCGCGTTCGAATGCCAACTTCTTCTTCCTTGACGGGCGCCGCATGCTGAGGCGCTACAGGGCTCCCCCCCCGTAGAGCGTGAGCCATAGGAGTCGCCCAGTGAACGTGCTTGGATGTGGGAGTCCAGACTTGAGATGGAAGCTCCGCGGACGCGAGAGCGGCAATGTATGCAGGTTTGTTCGTTGCGACGGCGATCTGCACAGGAGGCTGGTATGACGCTAACCTGGGCTCCTGTGTCGACGAGGAAGCAAGCGCCAGTGATCTTATCGGAAACATAGAAAAGGCGGCATGACGTTCTACCAGGACCACTCGCCGCCGTCTGTGGCCGGTCGTCGCATTTCCCGACCAGGAGCACGGGCGAGTGCACTTGCGTGCAGAGGCCCCAAATCGGCGGTGGTACCAGCACATGGTCGAGGACGAGTCGTGCCGTGGCGCGTCGGTTGTCTGAAGTCCCGGAGAGCGTGGAGACGTCGAGAAGCGACTGTGGAACTGGAACCTGGATGCCGATCGGCGATGCGCAGGTACGCAGTCATCGAGACGTCTGACAATGGCGTCCAAACGGTTGTCGATGCTCGCGAGCGCGGGGTCTGCAGCGGTGGCCGGTGGCGACGTGGTCATGGAGTTGAGGCTATGTGCCCGCGAGTAGTCTGCCACTCGATCAGCCATTTCAGCGAGCGTGTCTACTGGGACATCTCCTGCAGTGACGAGGACCGGGACCATGCTATGCGGTAAGCGCTGAAGGAACAACTCACGCAAAAGCTTCTCCTCTTCAGGGGCGGAGGTCCCGCCAATGAGCTGGCGCATGTGTCGCAGGAGCTGGGATGGGCGACGGTCACCGAGCTCTGTGGCCGTGATGAGCTGTTGGAGTCTGCTGTATTCAGACTCGGACTTGCGGGAAATGATAGCTTCCTTCAACGTGTCGTAGGGATGGCTCGGGTGCGGCGAAGCTAAAATATCTGTGAAGTCTTCGGCTACGTCCGGAGGTAAGGAGGACACCAGATGCCAGTACCTGGTCTGTTGGCTGGTGATTTGCCGTAGACGGAAGTACGCCTCGACCTGCAGTAACCATGTGCAGGGGTTGTTTGGCCAAAATGGTGGCAGGTTGACGTGTTGGATCGCAGCCACCGCAGCACTGTTAGGTCTGGCGTCTTCTTGGGCGTCAGGACCGGTAGGCTGGGTGGAAGAGCCGGCGGGATCCATGCGGGAAGGTTGGGGTTGCGTGTTCATTATCGGGTCACCATTAACTGTCGGAGCTAACACGAGAAAGATCCAGCCCTGACAGCGTTGAGTTTTCGAACTGATTTTTTTATTCGCGCTCTGCACCTGCCGCGCGTTCGAATGCCAACTTCTTCTTCCTTGACGGGCGCCGCATGCTGAGGCGCTACAATCTTGATGTGACCGACCACAGGAATCGTGTTGCCTTCAGCTGTGTACAGGCGGACGCATGGGTCGTCGTCTGTGTCCCATCCCTTCGGTTTGGGCCCTCGTCTCTTGGGTCTATATAGCAGCAGCTTAGACTTGCTCGGCGAGCACCGCAGGCATGTTGGTTTGATGTACTCCTCAGTGGTTCGGATCGCATTTTGTAGAGTGCGCTCTATTTGTCCTTCGCTCCCCTTTGCCACCCACATGGCTACGTCATCTGCACAGATGGTATGTTGGAGGTTCGAGTCAGTTGCCTGGACAGTCCTATCATGGCCAGGTTGAAGAGGGTAGGGGATATCACCGAGCCTATGCGGGGTACCCCTGTCGCCCAGGTCGACTGGCTCCGACTGCAGGGAGGCGACCCGTAGCGAGGCCTGCCTTCCACTCAAAAAGTCCCAGATGTAGTCATGGAGACATTGACCACGTCTGAGTGTTGAGATTTGTTGTACAATTAGGGGTGCCGTATGTTATCAAAGGCCTTTTATAGGTCTAGGCCTAGGATGGCCTTGACGCCTCTTGTTGTGCTGTCTAGTATCTGGCTCTTGACCAGCTTCATAGCTTACTGCGTCGCCAGCCCCTGACGAAAGCCAGTGATGTTGTGAGGGTATATTTCGTTTTCTTCCAGGTAAGGCTTCATAAGGTCAAGCAGCGCACGCTCCATGGTCTTATACCCACGCATGACGTGAGCGAGATTGGACGCAGGTTGTCCATCCTGAGAGGTTTGCCGGGTTTCGGTATAAGGACCGTTTTGGCCGTTTTCCATTCTATGGGAACTTTGCCTGAAAGCCACGTCTCATTAACTATCGCAGTCAGCTGTTCCCCTCCACCCTCGTCTAGATTGTGGAGGGCCTTGTTGGTGATGTTATCCGGCCCCGGTGCGGATTGGCTGTTGAGACCTCTGAGCGCTTGTATGATCTCTTCCGTGCTGAAGTCGGCATCAAGCTCCACGTTAGGTCAACCCGAGTATTGCGACGTCGCGTCCTCGGGAGCTGCCGCATCCGACACGGGGAGGTACTTGGCCGTCAGTCTTGCGTGTAAGCTCGTCCGGTGTTTCAGACTTGCATGCTTCGTATAGCAGCTTGCTCATCGCGTCCCTCTGCGAGATCTTGGTGTTCGTGCCGTCCAAGAGGTGTTTTAGAAGGTTCCAAGAGCCGCCTTTGCGTACCTGCCCGTCAGTCATGTTGCAGATCTCGTCCCATTGCTGCCTAGCTAGTGTGGAGCAGTGTTGTTCGATGCTCTGGTTTAGCTCGGCAATCTACTTCCGCATCCGACGGTTCAGTATTTGCCCTTTCGATCTTTGCAGTAGCGATTGCTTGGCTTCTAGCATGTGGGCGAGTCTGCTGTCCATCTTCTCAGTTTCCAGGTCGGTGGTGACCGTTCGCGTTGCTGCCTCGAGATCCGTCTGGAGCTGCGTCATCCAACCGTGTAGGGGTGCGTTCGCGTCCTCTGCGGACCTACAGGTCCTCAGCACTCTGAGCTTGTCCCAGTCCACTAGCTGGTCCTCGGTCCTGTGCGAGCCTACCGTCATCGCTGTGATGTAGTGGTCGCTGCCCAGGTCCACCCCTGTGTTAGACCACGACGCTCGAGTAATGTTCTTGGTGAAGGCGAGGTCGGGCGTGGTGTCCCTGCTGGTGGAAGCTCCCCGTCTCGTCGGTTGTGTCGGGTCGGTTATGAGCTCGAGGCCTGCCTCGATGCTCTCTTCCCATAGATATTTGCCTTTAGGTGTACTCTGCACGTATCCCCACGTCGGATCCGGGGCATTAAAGTCTCCCGCCACGAGCAGGGGACTACTGCCTGCCAGGTGCGTGGCCTTGGTTATGAAAGCCCGAAACCTCTGCCTGTACTGTTTTGGGCTGCTGTATGCGTTGAGAAAAGAAAAGTGTACAATCATTGCGTTCTACCGGTGATAAAATATGGGGCAGAAACTTGGAGGTTAACAAAGAAGCTCGAGACCAAGTTAAGGACCGCACAAAGAGCGATGGAACCAAAATCTTACGACTAACGTTAAGAGACAGGAAGAGAGTGGTGTGGATCAGAGAACAAACGGGGATAGACGATATTCTAGTTGACATTAAGCGGAAGAAATGGAGCTGGGCAGGCCATGTAATGCGTAGGATGGATAACCGGTGGACCATTAGGGTAACAGAATGGATACCAAGAGAAGGGAAGCGCAGTCGAGGTCGGCAGAAAACCAGATGGGATGATGAAGTTAGGAAATTTGCAGGCGCAAGTTGGAATACGCTAGCGCAAGACAGGGGGATTTCACAGACAGAGCGATTTCTAATTTATGCGCGTCCTGTACGACAGAAAACAGTTGTTCCCATCAGGCGGAGATTAGTGGCTATCCAAACCCTGGCCAGGTATAATGACCACCTGGGTTTTTTTAATGTGCACTACAACGCAATCAAAATTAATCCGGAGCCCTCCACTACGGCGTGCCTCATAATCAGAACTGGTTTTGGCCCGTAAAACCCCAGAATCGTTCAATTACGTATAATGCACGGATTCATTTCGCTCGATAACAAAGCTCGAAAAAGGAATAGAACTAGGAATATAATCGTTACATTTACAGCCCTGTTCTCACAGGGCCGACAGAAACGCTGTACAAGAAGTTCAGAAAGAAGAAGAAAATTCAGGATGAACAGCTGGTGTGAATAAGTAAGGCAATAGAAAATTCGGCGACGATTACGATACTCCCTAAGGCGAAATTTGAGCGCAGCTCTATACGTGTTTTCATTTCGCGATATATTGGCTGGCGCGGACAATCTGTCTCGCGCGGCACCTTGCAAGACGGAGCGAAGCCTGACGCGAATGCCTCGCTAATCGGGAGATTCGCAGCAGACGCCCAGACGCTACTGTGGCGCCGTCTCGTAGCCATCGGGGGGGGGGGGGGGGGGGAGGGTAAGTGGTTCTTGAGGGAAAGGGAAAGGTTGGCGCTATCTTCTGCAGCCCTTGAGGGAGCACGGCTCAGCGCCAATCGTCGCCGCACACGCTTCTCACCCTTTCGGCATACCCTCCTCCTCCTCGCGTCGTTCGCTCAGTTACGCCGCCGCAGGAACGGGCGCCTAAGAGCTGCGCTCTAAAACAGTTAATCCTGCACAGAATCCTGCATAATAATTTTAAAAAACGCAGATACTGTGGCGATCGATGTTATGCGAAGCATTTTACGTACAGGCTATGCCCAGCATCATATGATCAAAGCGTTGGCACGTGGATCAACGTGTTTGTGTAAGGCGACCAACTGAACGTCCGACGACGACCATAGTATGGCATGAACGATTTATTGTACTCAGGCGAATAAACGTTACATCATTTATTACGACCTGAGACGATCAAGGTATAATGTGACATAGTCTCCCAAAGCGCTAGTTGCCATCGGTTTTTGTAAACAATCTGTTGCCACCGCATTTCCTATATCGCACGCAAGCGTTTGTGGCCTAAGGTAGACCGGCGCACGTGCTCTCGCTTTCACCGCGGGCTCTCGTTACCAGAATGGAATGGAAATGGGAAATGACGTTGTTATGGATGCAAGTGGCGGGCGCACCGCCTTCGGGTCAAACCTTTCCGGACCAACTTGCCCCCTCCACGGGCAGTGAATGTGGTTGTATGCTCTTCGTCTCACATCAGTAGCAATGTCAAAATGCGTTATCGCGGCAGTCGTCTTTAGATTGCTTCTCAATACTCGGGCGTGAAGGCCTGGATTAAGGTAACACACAAGTGGCTCGCCGTGTCACTGGTTTGGATTGGCGTGGATTCAAGCAGCATACGCCCTTTGCATGGCCAGATGTCGGAGTATGTAGCAGACGACCGGGCGAGCAGGAGCGAGAGGCAAAACGTCACGATATTCTGCTTCTACGTGACCACCCCATGGCGCATACATTTAAGAGAAACGAAATTGGTTCGTAAAATCAAGAAATCTATTGTAAAATTTTACGCGTTCTGAGGCTTGCCAGTATCTTTTCTACGATGTCGAGGTGAAGGAGTTTCATTTATTGCAAAAAAAAATATGACGAAAAGAAAATGTGACGGCAGTACTCCCTTAAAAGGTGGGGCAGGTGGTTCAAACTGGCACGGGCGGTAAATGGCCACTACACTGCAGGCAGTGCGCTCCGCTCCGCTTCACAGTGAAGTCTGTATTGTCGCAAAAACACAAAAGCGAAAGGCAAATATTCTATATCACGAAAACGGGACCTGAAGTCACTGTGCCTTTTCCATTTTCTTCTTACAGAAAAAGTTATCTTATATTACAGAAATTTCCGTGTGTGGCACCGTCTTGAGTATTTTCAAATGTTTTGGTCGTCACGCTTCTTCGTTCTTGCCCTTTCGATTCGCAACGAATGTTTATAAATATTTTTAACCCTTAAGTTCGGCGTCTTTCCCAAGCCTCTTTTTTCCCATGGTTCTTCCGTCCTGCATGCTGACTTTTCAACTTGCGCAGGTATGTTTCTTTTCTTTTAAGAGGGTTTCACCTTCAAGGCGTTTCACATGTCATCATCATCATCAGCAGCAGCCTATATTTATATCCACTGCAGGACGAAGGCCTCTCCCTGCGATCTCCAATTACCCCTGTCTTGCGCTAGCGTATTCCAACTTGCGCCTGCGAATTTCCTAACTTCATCATCCAACCTGGTTTTCTGCCGTCCTCGACTGCGCTTCCCTTCTCTTGGAATCCATTTTGTAACCCTAATGGTCCATCGGTTATCCATCCTACCCATTACATGGCCTACCCAGCTCCATTTCTTCCGCTTAATGCCAACTAGAATATCGTCTATCCCCGTTTGTTCTCTGATCCACACCGCTCTCTTCCTGTCTCTTAACGTTAGGCCAAAGCTTTTTCGTTCCATCGCTCTTTGTGCGGTCCTTAACTTGTTCTCGAGCTTCTTTGTTAACCTCCAAGTTTCTGCCCCATATGTTAGCACCGGTAGTATGCAATGATTGTACACTTTTCTTTTCAACGACAGTGGTAAGCTCCCAGTCAGGATTTGGCAATACCTGCCGTATGCACTACAACCCAATTTTATTCTTCTGTAAATTTCTTTCTCGTGATCAGGGTCCCCTGTGAGTAATTGGCCTAGATAAACGTACTCCTTTACAGACTCTAGAGGCTGACTGGCGATCCTGCATTCTTGTTCCCTTGCCAGGCTATTGAACATTATCTTTGTCTTCTGCATATTCATCATCAACCCAATTCTTGCACTTTCTCGATTAAGGTCCTCAATCATTTGGTGTAATTCGTCTCCATTGTTGCTGAATAGGACAATGTCATCTGCAAACCGAAGGTTGCTGAGATATTCGCCGTCGATCCTCACTACTAAGCCTTCCCAGTCTAAGAGCTTGAATACTTCTTCTAAGCATGCATTGAATAGCATTGGAGAGATTGTGTCTCCTTGCCTGACCCCTTTCTTGATAGGTAACTTTCTACTTTTCTTGTGAAGAACCAAGGTAGCTGTGGAATCTTTGTAGATATTTGCCAAAATGTTCACGTATGCCTCCTGTACTCCTTGATTACGCAATGCCTCTATGACTGCTGGTATCTCTACTGAATCAAATGCCTTTTCATAATCTATGCAAGTCATATAGAGAGGTTGATTGTACTCCTCAGATTTCTCGATTACCTGATTGATGACATGGATATGATCCATCGTAGAACATCCCTTCCTGAAGCCAGCCTGTTCTCTTGGTTGACTGAAGTCGTGTTGCCCTGACTCTATTGGAAATTATATTGGTGAATATTTTATATAATACTTAAAGCAAGCTAATGAGTCTGTAATTCTTCAATTCTTTCACGTCTCCCGTCTTATGGATAAGCATAATTTTGGCGTTCTTCCAGCTCTCTGGTACACTTGAAGTTGTGAGGCATTGCGTATAAAGGGCCGCAAGCTTTTCAAGCATGATATCTCCTCCATCTTTGATTAAATCTACTGTTATTCCATCTTCTCCAGCAGCCTTTCCCCTCGTCATGTCTTTCAAGGCCCTTCTAACTTCATCGCTAGTTATAGAAGGAGCTTCTGTATCCGGTTCATCACTATTTCAAATGAAAGTAGCTTGGTTGTTTTGGGAACTGTACAGGTCAGTATAGAATTCTTCCGCTCCTTTTACTATGTCATCTAAATTGCTCATGATATTACCATGCTTATCCTTCAGTGCATACATCTTGCCTTGTCCTATGCCAAGCTTTCTTCTTGCTGATTTCGTGCTGCGTCCATATTTTACGGCTTCCTCAATCTTTCCCACATGTATAGGCGTGCAAACTCCAAACCGTCATGTTCTTCGCAAGCTGTTCATACGTACTGTTCAGCTTCCGGACAGGATGGTGTCGCGGTTGTGCAGACAACTATACAAAGACTCGGTAAACCTGGCGTCCTTAATAAAGGTCGTTTGTGGGCGCTGCTAAAATGACCTGGCTTTATTAGCGGCGAACCCACGGTCGATTACGAGGACAGCGATGCGTATACGTGGCGCGCCTTCTATTTATAGCGACGGGAAGCCAAATTGCTCGTTCAATAGATCAATCTCGTCAATGCCTCATGGTGCGTCGAGGCCAGCCGCCGTTGTGTATCCGTCGAGGGCTTTCAACCCAGAATGCCGACCTTAAACGAGACATCGAAGGACGACGATTCTCTTGGCGCTCGCGTGTCGTTCTCACCGTGCTGCGTCGCGGCAGGCGTGTTCCGCTGTTGCCTGCACACGGACACCGTGCCTGGCAACATCTGGCTAGCCCCCACTGCGACGCCTCGTGAGGAGCGCACGCCTGTGGCTTCACCAGGCACGCACACGGATTAGCCTCCTTCTGACTCAATTACGTTCCCGCTTATATAGTCCATTCAGTCGCTCACAACGGGATGCGAAAATAAATCATTATAAGCTGGAAACTATTGGCTCGTATATAGTGGCGGTGAGGTAACATTCAATGTTTATGCAAAAAAGCCAACACATAACTATAGACTCAAACATCGCACTAACGTAAACTAAATTTAATTTATTAAGTTGTGCGGTATTATGTGGTAACGCCACGAGCCCTCGCAACTTTCAACTTTTTTATGTTTCACAGCTGCACCGACATGCTTAAATAGCTTATTTTCTATTTAGCAAAAGACCAACGGGATGCCTCGCGTTCTCTCTGTTTATTCTGTCTTCTCTGCAAACAATTAGCGTGTAATGTTTTCTCCACTTCGCAGTATAGCCGCAGCGGTGTTGCAGTATGTAGAACAGACAGACAAACAAACAAACCAAAACGTTTATATACGACAGATAACTCAATTCCACTCGGCCATACATGTTTCCGCACTTGTCGTGGTTTTGATTAAGCGGAACATATCGCTCGGACGTGTACCGTGCATACCAAACGTGCAGCACTGTTGGCCGTCGTGTCTTGTGCGTTTTATTTAGCACCTCCTGTGTTGCCAGTGAGGCAGCCACTATCCGCAACGCATACCCTGCAACACGGGAGGAGTTTGGCAAAACTGCGCTGCACGAGCACGCTGCATTTCTTTCCGCTGCTGGGCGACAACACTGTGCCCACTGCAGCGAACACGGCAGCGCGGCACCGAGATGGCCGCGCCTACCTTCAGTAAGCGAAGCCAAGAGAAGCGTGCGCTGCAGACACACGTATATCTGCGGAAGGTCTCTACCTAATTCACACACAACGGTGCCCTAAGCTATGTATCCGAGCAACTCGTACACCAAAGATGTCCGACACCCTTCGGATGTAAGACAGCGCTCCACTCTGGCACAGTGGGCCCGACATATATGTGTTATAGGCTGGATATATCCGGCGGTGCTAACTGCGTTTGAAATTCGTAGCTGAGAAGTAACAGCGACTACCTTATTTAGTCAGCTATTTTACTATCTCTACCGTTACCAACTGCAGTTATACCAAGGTAGTAAATAGTGCGACAAACTTTGTCGAAGGTCGTCGCCGTGCCAGCGCGCGCCGGTGTTATGTACGGCGCGAGCGCTCGTGCGCGTTGTTTACGCGATGGCGAGCGCGACCTCATCAACCAGGAAAGGTGGCACGCAGTGGTCGACAGGCACCCATGAAGTTGTACAGATTTCCGGGGAGGTGGTACGAGAAGGACAGACGACAAGCATGGATAACTGCAGTGCGCCTATAGTCAAGTAAGTGACAAACTTTCGCATTCGCGTGAAATATCACGGCCGCTCGATAAAAACGCAATAGCGATATGCCTGTATTTAACGCACGGCCGTTTGTTAAGTCGCGTGGCGTAGTTGAATCGTACATCCGCCGCTTTAGCTTAGCGGTAAATGCATGCGTGTTGCGCCGCTACGCTCGACGACGCGAGCTTGATTCACGGCGGCCGCATTTAGATGGGGCCGAAATGCAAGAACATTACCGTGTACTTTGATTTTTGTGTGCATTAAAGAACCCCCGGTAGTCAAAATTATTCTTGATTACAGCGTCCCTCATAATTTCGTCATCTTGGAACGTAAAACTTCCTAATTTAATTGATTGTACTGTGCGTTCACTCGTGATCGGCAAGGACGAGCTCATTTTCCTTTTCCAAACGCTGCAACTTAAATTACTAGTTGTGCAGGTAACGAAAGGGGCCGCGCGCCACTTGTCTTTTGTGTGGTAGCAATCCGTATTTAATGCAAGTCGAGTGCGTCGGTAAGCGGCAGATCGGAAAGCAGCCGCTCGAGACGTGCGCGTTATGTTTGTTGCTTGGCCATGCTTTCTAGGTTCACAATATCCAAGCATGCTTTAAGATAACTGCCACCTTGCACGTTCTTCCTGCTTCACTTTTCCTGCTTAGAATCCGCGTTTTGTGTAGTAGCCGGCCATCGGTGCGAGCTTAGTTTAGCTGCGGCGGGGGCATTCGCCCAACGAGAAACTATAGATTTGCTTTGATGAGGCATGTATCGCTAATGCTTGCGCTCGTGCAGCTGGTCCCAAGGTAATTCTTGTTTGGATAGTGTCATGCTTATTGGTGCCTAATGCGTGTGTTCTTTCCGTGATCACAGTGCTTATGGAGCCCAAAGAAGAGTAGCCGTGCGTGCGCGCCCAGCTACCAGCGAAACCGACGGCACCGTCTCTGCACATCTCTGCAAGCATGCATGACCGCTTTGTGACTGCATCACAGAGAAATAAAAGTGACTAAATTACTGAACTCGGTGTATACGTCTAACTCGACATCGTATACGAGCTTTTCGGATACCTGCGACACGCACTTGGCTTTCACTGTCACATCACCGTCGACAATTTGTTCAACACCATACGTGTGGAAGCAGACGCTCCCATTCCTTGAGGTTGCCACCATGAAAAGAGCTGTCGGCATCGGCAACCTTCTTGCAACCGCATTGCAATCCTTGCATCGCTGTTCCGAAAGCAGGCGATCTGCCGTCGTCGAAAACGGAGCGCCGTTAGCACGAGCAGCGAAGGCAGCTGCGGTCAGGTGTGCAACAGCATACCTGGCAACCTCTCTACCAAGAACGCATGGCAACTCCTACGGCACCTTGTCGACCCCACACACTCACGCACAGCCTCACATCACCATATTACACGTCTCATCCACGACTCCACGCTCTCTCCCGACACCCTTCTGGACCGACTGCGGACGGAACACACGGCGCCGGTACCTCCGCCCCTCTTCCACCCTACACACGAGCCCCGAATGAGGCCTGGACACCGATATTTCGGAGCAAGAGGTCACCCTCCAAAACATCCGCACAAGCTCTGCACCTGGAAAGGACAGAATCACAAACTCAGCGCTCCGTAACCTGGATGATCACGGTCACACAGATTACAAAATATTTTAATCAATGCTCGAGAGAAGGTGCCCTGCCACGTTCCTGGCGCGATGCCAAAATTATCATCTACAAACCAAACAAACCCCACACCATATCGAACGTCCACCCCATATCTCGGGAAACTGCTCGAGCACGTTGCTTTAAACCGACTCAATCACATATGCACGACCACAACTTGTATTTCCGGCCATGTCTCTCCGCCCAAGATGCCATGCTTCAATTGACGCAAGACATCCTTGACATCCTCGCTCATACTAAAGCTGTCCCTGGAGTTATCCAAGGCGTTTGATCGCGAAGAACACCGAGCGATCATGGCGGCTCTCTCCCCCCTCAGTGTAGGCCTACATACAAGCGTACCTCTCGGGACGCACGGCCGAGGTTCATATGGGCTCCCATGCGTCCCCTCATACACCCTAGCTTAGCATAGTGGGCACTCCGCAAGGTTCTGTCCTTTCCCCTTTTCTCTTCAATGCCACACTCATTCGCTTAGCCCGCGCTCTTCACAATATCCCTCACCTTCACCACATCCTCTATGCGAACGACATCACTATGTGGACCACCACGACAGCGATGGTGACATAGAGGAAACCTTACAAACCGCCGCAAACGTCACACAACACGCAGAAAGCATTGGTCTCTCCTGTTCTCCGGAAAAGTCTCAGCTGATTCTCATGCGCCCCTAACCACGTACTCTTCCCACGGCCTCCATCACCGTTACTCTGGCCGGACGCCCTATCCCGGAGGTCGACACACTCCGGATCCTGGGCCTTCACGTCCAGAACAACGGCCGGAACACTTTCACTATCCGGAAACTCAAGCGGGTGATGGAAGCGCTCTCGCACCTCATCGGCAGTTTCCGGCAAACACTATGGCATGAAGGAGCGCGACTTGTGTCGTCTCATTCGTGCCTTCATATTCAGCCGTTACCTCTACAGAATCCCATTTCTCAGACTTCGACAAGAAGGAATCGCCACCCTAGGTGCTATGCTTCGTAAAGCCGACAAGGTGGCCCTACACCTCCCGCTTCTCCAGCTTTGGCTCCGCAACACCACACACGAACTCATAGAGGTCTATACTATCCCAATTCGCATGCATACCAGCAGCCGGGCCCGCACTCCTACCATTTCCCCGCCCCATACACATTCAGCAGTAAAACCGTCAGGGCGGTGGGTTGCACCACCAAGCTCGTTGTTATATTGACGCGAAATAAGTTGGCGAGTGATGACACTGGCCCCTTGAGGCCGAGAATGACGAAGTTCGTGGTTGCGCACAGCGATAGCGAACCTCTAAGATACATGACGACATGAAACATAAGAAGCCAACAAACAAAGAAACCAAGGACAACATAGGGGAAATTACTTGTACTTACTAATTGAATTAAAGAGATGATAAATTAATGGAAATGAAAATGAATGAAAAAACAACTGGCCGAAGGTGGGGAACGATCCCACGTCTTCGCATTATGCGTGCGATGCTATCACCATTGAGCTACCGCAGCGCCGTTTTCCCATTCTGGGGTATTTATGTTTTTACTACTGGAACTAACCCTGGGAGTGTTAAGCCAGCGCCACCACTCATAAACCTTGGCGGCAGATGTGAAACATCCTTTGTGCCGCAGGCGTCACGAGTACGTGATCTTTTTGGGTGAAGGCAACTTTGATGCCTTCAGGTAGCATGTGTGGGTTTATTGACCAGTTGCCTTCACCCAAAAAGATCAGAAAAGAAAAATGCCCGGGGGAATTTTTCTCGCGCATGCCTTGAGAGCTGACTTCATTTGCAATGGAACATATAAGTTTTCTTGGTGTCTTTTTTTTTTTTTTTTTTTACGATGTGTCGGTTTTGAGATTGTTTTCTTGCCGTCATGAAGATTGAGGTTCGCTATCGCTGTGCACATGGCATATGTGCACGTGGTTTTGTGTGCGTATAAGTACGACAGATAGCGGTATTACAAATTCGTTGTTGATAGGTTGCGCTTGTGTCCGTCTGTCGTCTCTTCTTGTGTCCGCGTTTTGCTGCGCAATGCCAGATATCATTCCATGATGACTAACCAACAAGCCCATATCGGCACCCTTGTGAGATGTAGACCAATTTACATCGCTATTTACATTTAAGGGCATTTTACAGTGTAGAGCGAGAGTGCAAGTTTCACTCGTCCTGATAACGTTAGGAAACACGTTGTCACTGTCAACCGCAACTCGCGAGATGGCGCCCTTGCTATATACAGTAGAGATGGGCAAAACGGCTCACTTCAGTGAGCCGCTCGGAACGGCTCAGCACACTGAAATGAACTGGTTCATTTGAACGGCTCACCATTTCATTTAAACGTGTAACCTGTGTTACGCATATTCTATAGTTATCTGGCTTTGAAAAAAAAACGATATATGCATAATTTAATAACCGTGTTATTGGTATTTTCGCTATGTTTAGAGAATATTTTTACATATATTAAAAGCTTGAATTTTTAGTTGTAATCAAACTTTCTTTTCTGATATTAGGGATAAAATGCTTATGATACTGTAACAGGCAGAATGCGACGTACTTTTTTCAGAAAAAAAAAGATATGTAACTTCATCGTCATTACAGAAGCTTGTCTGCTTTGTGGTACTTTAAAATCAACTTTCGTCAAAATAAGAACACAGAATGATTGTACATTATCTTTCAACTTTATTCATTTATTCACATACGTACGTTCACTATAATATGAGTGAGCTGTAACGCCATGCAAGATGAATGTAGAAATCATTTCTTGTAGTACAATACAAAAATCATATGAAAGATACACAAAACTGCCGCACGTACCTTTCGGTTTATTTATTTAGTTTTTCTTTTTTTTTTCTTCTTGAGCGCACGCGCGATATTGGCGATCATGCCATCATGCGCCAGGACAAAAAAAAATAAAAAAATAAATGAAGTTCTATTACAACACAACAGATCATTGGCCTCGTCTTAATGACGTGCTAACGATACACGCTCAGAAAATGCACTGAAGTGGATGTCATGGGCGACGTTTTCATGACTACACTAATTAGCACAAATGAAGACCAGGACGTAAACTGTACGTTCACCTGTTGTTTTAAAAGCACGGAAGACCATCTTCGAAGTGTTATTGGACCAGCGCACGATGTGCGATCGGTGAGAGTCGTCAGACATCGTTCGAACAGCAGCAGGCAACGAACGGTACCCATCCTTTGTCAATTAAGGCTTCTTCTCCTCTCGGTGGCATCGGGTGCCATGCCATATAGGACGCACAATAAACCAAAGGGACTGCTGCGCACACCACACACTGCGAGTGAGTACCAGTGGCGCGAGTCTGCCCACACCGGCCACCATTCGTCGGTCAGAAATGGAAACCTCGAAACCCAGCAGAAGACCCGGCTCTGACGGAACGGTTCGGGACGGCTCATTCAACGAGAAAGAACCGGCTTCCTCACTCCGAAAGAATCGCCGCTCACTTACTGAACCACGGCTCCCTCGCTTCAAAAGAGCGGCTCAAAAGATCCGCCTCGCTCCTGAGCGCTCGCTCTTCAAAAGAGCGGCTCAAAAGATCCGCCTCGCTCCTGAGCGCTCGCTCTTCAAGAGAGCGGCTCAAAAGATCCGCCTCGCTCCTGAGCGCTCGCTCTTCAAAAGAGCGTCTCAAAAGATCCGCCTCGCTCCTGAGCGCTCGCTCTTCAAAAGAGCGGCTCAAAAGATCCGCCTCGCTCCTGAGCGCTCGCTCTCTTCGCTCTTCAAAGAGCGGCTCAAAAGATCCGCCTCGCTCCTGAGCGCTCGCTCTTCAAAAGAGCGGCTCAAAAGATCCGCCTCGCTCCTGAGCGCTCGCTCTTCAAAAGAGCGGCTCAAAAGATCCGCCTCGCTCCTGAGCGCTCGCTCTTCAAGAGAGCGGCTCAAAAGATCCGCCTCGCTCCTGAGCGCTCGCTCTTCAAGAGAGCGGCTCAAAAGATCCGCCTCGCTCCTGAGCGCTCGCTCTTCAAGAGAGCGGCTCAAAAGATCCGCCTCGCTCCTGAGCGCTCGCTCTTCAAAAGAGCGGCTCAAAAGATCCGCCTCGCTCCTGAGCGCTCGCTCTTCAAGAGAGCGGCTCAAAAGATCCGCCTCGCTCCTGAGCGCTCGCTCTTCAAGAGAGCGGCTCAAAAGATCCGCCTCGCTCCTGAGCGCTCGCTCTTCAAGAGAGCGGCTCAAAGATCCGCCTCGCTCCTGAGCGCTCGCTCTTCAAAAGCTACGCGCTCTAAAGAGCGGCTCAAAAGATCCGCCTCGCTCCTGAGCGCTCGCTCTTCAAGAGAGCGGCTCAAAAGATCCGCCTCGCTCCTGAGCGCTCGCTCTTCAAGAGAGCGGCTCAAAAGATCCGCCTCGCTCCTGAGCGCTCGCTCTTCAAGAGAGCGGCTCAAAAGATCCGCCTCGCTCCTGAGCGCTCGCTCTTCAAGAGAGCGGCTCAAAGATCCGCCTCGCTCCTGAGCGCTCGCTCTTCAAGAGAGCGGCTCAAAGATCCGCCTCGCTCCTGAGCGCTCGCTCTTCAAGAGAGCGGCTCAAAGATCCGCCTCGCTCCTGAGCGCTCGCTCTTCAAGAGAGCGGCTCAAAGATCCGCCTCGCTCCTGAGCGCTCGCTCTTCAAGAGAGCGGCTCAAAGATCCGCCTCGCTCCTGAGCGCTCGCTCTTCAAGAGAGCGGCTCAAAAGATCCGCCTCGCTCCTGAGCGCTCGCTCTTCAAGAGAGCGGCTCAAAAGATCCGCCTCGCTCCTGAGCGCTCGCTCTTCAAGAGAGCGGCTCAAAGATCCGCCTCGCTCCTGAGCGCTCGCTCTTCAAGAGAGCGGCTCAAAGATCCGCCTCGCTCCTGAGCGCTCGCTCTTCAAGAGAGCGGCTCAAAAGATCCGCCTCGCTCCTGAGCGCTCAGGAGCGAGGCGGATCTTTAGAGCCGCTCTTTTGAAAGCGAGGGAGCCGTGGTTCAGTAAGTGAGCGCTCAGGAGCGAGCCGGATCTTTTGAGTCGCTCTTTTGAAGAGCGAGGGAGCCGTGGTTGCGGCGGTTCTTTCGTTGTTCAGCCGAAGGCGAGGGGGTGAAGGCGACTCTTGCAAGGAAGGGCGGAAGGGCAGTTGCTTTCTCGTACCGCTAATAGATGGCGCGGAAGTCGCACCCAGCAGAAGACCCGGGTCTGACGGAACGCATCGGTACGGCTCACGAAACGCGAGAGAACCGGCTTCCTTTCTCCAAAAGAACCGCCGCTCACTTTTACTGAACCACGGCTCACTCGCTCTTTAAAAAGAGCCGCTCACAAGATCCGGCTCGCTCCTGAGCGACCCATCTCTACACAGTGGTGTGAGCGCATCTGCAAGGCCACCACCGCCAGTTCCTCCTCAAGAGTGCGCTACGTAGCTCACAAAACGGAAGCACCCATTGTAAGGCGGGCAGAGCGAATGATCGATAACTACTGTCACCAAACGGTGCTTCGCTGATCACTTGTTACAGGATTCCGCATTCTTCTGAGTATTGTCATGAACACGTGAAGCAGCTGAAATCGGCTGGCTGTGCTTGCCTCACTGCTGCCACGTTTGAGGGTGTGGCTGTGCTGCGGCTACTACACGCAGGCATACATTACACGCAGTGCAAACGAGCACCAACGGTTCCCGAGATCCGGCTATCGCACTAAACGCGCACAATGAACTGGTGGTAACGAAACTAGCTCACTTATTTTATTTATGGATACTGCGATCTTTTGCAAAGATCATAGCACGGTGAACGACATTTTGTCACACAGAACAGACATAGGCCGAAAATAAATGAAAGGCAGGCCATCATTACAAAAAAAAAAACATTGTGCAATGACAAAATTAAAGTTAGATGCTTTTCAAACGATGGCAGCGAGTTCTGTGTTACAACGTCAATGCCGAGTGCGCGACTTGATAGAGAGATAAAAGGAAGGCAGGGACGTTAACCAGTCAAGAGTCCGGTTGGCTACCCTACGCTAGAGGAAGGGAGAAGGGGAATCAAAATGGAGAGAGAGAGAGAGAGAGAGAGAGGGTAGAGAGACGTGCACGGACAGCACTACAGAGTCAAAGGCGCTCGCACAAGCCAGACGTTCTCAGCGAGTACAAAAGTGCCTTCACATCCTTCTGAGCCGATGATCGGTGGGGACGGTGTTCTAGTATAATCTGTTCACTCAGAGAACGATCATCTAGTTTCCTGAATGCGTTAATCATAGATTGTCTTTCTGCTTCAAATTGAGGACAGCGGCACAATAAGTGGTCAATGTTCTCCTCGCATCCGCTGACATCACATGCAGGACTGTCAGCCATTCCAATTGCTGTTGAATAAGCTTTCGTGAAAGCAACTCCCAATCACAACCGACACACACACACACACACACACACACAGAGAGAGAGAGAGAGAGAGAGAAAAGACTTTATTCCAGGTCAGACTAAGACCTATACCGACACAGACGAGACGCCTCGCGTCGGTGCAGTCCGGCCGGAGGTCGGAGTTGCAGCGAAGGGTTGAGTCCGTGCAGTCTGGTGCACCTTGTACACACAGTATTCCACTCAGCTAACGAGAGTGTGCGTGCTAGAATGCGAAGCTGTCTCGAAGTGTCTGTCCTTGAGAGATGAATGAGGACGCAGTGATCTCCTTGGTTTGACGTCCGAGCTGCCTTATCTGCGTCATCATTTCCAGTGATACCGCAATGGCCTGGTATCCACTGAAAACAGATATCGAGGCCTTTTTCTCTCAAGTGAAGGATAAGTTCCACGATTTCGCACGTCAGTTGATTACGAGTTCCATGTCGGAGAAACGACTGTAGGTATACATTGTAAGGCTGGCCTTGAATCGCAGAAAACTGCCTATTTTCCAGGACTCTCTTTTGACCACATGAAGCGTTTGTGATGTTATTGGGTGCAGGATCACTCCAGAAAGAGGTAGAAGCAGCACGCAGAAGCACAAACACACATCAGACTTATATTGGGCACACGTAATACATCGAAACAGCACATATACAACAGTTCCCCAAAATATGTTCTAGAAGATATACAGCTAATATAGGTTAGTCAAATGTAGTCGGCCTACAGTTCATGTAGAAGCAGGTGTCGCCATGTCGGAGACGTCGGGGAACCGGTGTCGGACAGCAGTGTCGGACAGCTGGTTGACACAGCAGGGTCTACTACAGGGTCGGATCGCCTCGTGGAGCTCAGGTGGCCCTGCGCCACAGTCGATGTACCGGAGCCTCCGCGTGCCCGGTTATCCGATGGCGGGGTTGCGCCCCAGAGAACACCGAACGCTCGATCAGCCAGGCTCAGGACCGCCAGCCCTCCTGGACCAGTTGCCCAGCGGAAGAACTGGACGAGGTGGCCTCTCAGCTGGTGACAGCTTTGATTGGGGTGCAGACGTAATGACGCGGGCGGCGATAGCTCCTATGGGCCGGACGCCCAGCGAGGAAGCTCCGCCATCGAACGCCGAACCTCGCGCACTGCTCACGCCACGGGCCGCGCTCTCTCTCGAGCCACGCTTTTTGAGGCGCCACTGTCGACGCTCACCTAGGGTGCCTCGATGCCAGCGCCGCCGTTCAGGGTGGTGCCAACCTTTGACCGCCCCCGCGCCGCCGCTTTCTCGCTGCGACGCCATATTGTGTCACAGCGAGCCGTTGCGATTGCTTGGTGCCGGTGCTGAGTTCGAGGCACAGTGCGCGCGGATGCTTCGCGGACGCTTCTACTTGCTAGACACGTGTTCAGCCGCATGACTGACAAGCTATCAAGTGCATCGTGTCGACATGACGGGCTGTTGTGTTCCCAAGTGCGCCGGATCGACGCGTAAAGGACTGGGTTGTTTTCGCTTCCCCCGGGACCCAGAGCGACGGAAGAGATGGGAAGCCCAAGTAAAGCACGATCACTGGAAGGCAACGGATAACTCCTGCATTTGCGAGGTAAGTGTCAAGAATGTTTAGACTACCGCACCGTGTTTTTCATTTAAATAAGAAAGTATTCTCTGATCCTCGCTCACGTACCTACGTTCGCTCACGAACTAAGTAAGCACTGCACCGATGCTGTCTGAGTAGCGTATGGTTTGCGAGCGCGCGTCGCATAGGCTTTTTTCGTTTTGATGGGCGCAGTCTGTACCCTTATTTTAAGGACTGACGAAGATGCTTAGCCGCGAAATAGTCTTACATTAGCTACGAATCGTCACGTAAGCCACCTATTTTCCTTTTTCACGGGAAGCACACATCGTGTGTGTCTCTTGTTTCTTTCTTTTTTTTTCGGTACTGGTTATTTGGGACTAAAGAACGCAGTGCTTCGTCTGGGGAGAGCGGCTGTTTTGTACGTGGTAAGCGAAACATTGTGATTTTCTCTGATTTCTCAGGAGATATCTTGCGGACCTCAGGGTGTTACGTTACATAGCTGATTTTTTAGACTTGTACATATTTGTAGGTGATCGTAAGCCGATGGTCATTCGTGCTCATTCCCGATCGTAGTGGGTACTGTGACGGTCTTTAAATACCTGTGCACGGTATGCCCAGGTGTAGTAGAGTTAAGGGGCATCATGGGACCGAAATGTTTCGGCGCTTTCTGGCATGGTGTCTGTTGTAGCCTGTGCATTTCTTCGAAACGTGTGAAGCGAGGTAATACAGCATTGCTTCTGCTAAAATTTATTTTTAAGCACTGTAATGGGTTCTCTGTATTTACAAGGCAACTTTTCATATCAATAATCACTTTTGTTGTTTTACTTGTACTTAGAAACACTTTGAAGAGGACCAGTACGAGGGAAATCGACAGGATGGGCGCCGTCTGTTAAAGTCAACAGCCCTACATCATCATGGACTATATTTTCGAAGTGAAAAACATTGCTAATCTGTAAGTTTCATTTACGGTTTTTGTACGTGATATGTATGCAGTGTTGTTTATGTTTTCAATGTAGTTATCAGTGTTCTAATGGTTTTTTATGAAATGTTCTGTACTCGCCATCGATGTGTTTGGCTGATGCGACGTATTCGATGGTAGCTGATGTATGTATTCTGGCTGGATATCCTGATTAATATTACCCGCGGTTGCGTTTTCTTGTTTGCATTCTTGTTTTCGATTTATATTGTGTGTAATAAAATTGATGTACTCACTTGAACCCCCCCCCCCCATGTAATGAATAAATTAAAAAAACTCTCCCTATCCCGAATTGTGTGTGTCGAACCTACCTTGCGATTTTTTTTAAATCTCGTCTTTCAACATAACCTTCAGGCGCCACACAGTACATATCATTTTTCATGTACATATCTCTTTCATGATTGACTGTACTAGACATTGCTAAGTAAATGTATTTTGTGCATCGTTTGGTTTCTTGTGTGTACTACGCAAGATTGACACAGACAAGTTACGTAACATTTTTATCTACAGCACTAACTAAACCTTATTTTCACATCGCAGTTATTTTTACACCAGCTTAATCCTGTCAGCACACAGTTTTGTGGGCAAAATTGCACGTAGATATCGACAAATAATTGCAACGAACGCGAAGAGCACGCGCAACGCAAGGGAAACTAACCGCCGTGCGCGAGTGGCTGGCTACGGTAAAGGAGGCGTGACGTGTAAACCAAAATACAACAGCGAAAAAGAAAAACTTCCACACACAGGGGGTCGCAAACCTTATATACCAAGCATCGAAGCGCAAAAAAAAAAAAAAACAGTGCGTATTTTAAACATACACACGGCATATTAAATGTGATTGAATTAGGCAACTTGGGGCATGTTCCCGGCGCCATACATTTACGTCTTCGACCTTCGACGAGTTAACGGCTATTGGTTATAAAGATATGCAGGTGGGACACCGATAAAAAAATCCTCATCAAGGCAAAGCACTTGGAAGCGCGCCGCGAGTAACACTTTATGAACGCAAGCGTAGCTGAGTCTCAGCTCGTGTGACACAATATGGCGGCGCCAGCGGGGTTGTCTCCACCCTGGACGGCGGCGCTGGTCATCGAGGCACCCTACGCTCACCAATCGGTGTCGCAGATAATCGTTTGCAGGACTTCTGGTGCTCGACGTACGACACCAAGTCGACAACGTCGTCTATGGAAGAACGGCCACGCCTGAAACCGGTGATTGCGTCTGGATATAAGTCGTAATGTTCGAGGTACCGTTCTAACCGTGCTAGATCCATTATCTCCGTTAGTTTTCCGATGCAGCTGGCAAGCGCAATCGGTCGGTATGATGCAATGCCTACCGGCGACTTGCGGGGCTTGAGCAGTGGAATTAGGCGGCTGGTCTTCCATTTCTGAGGAACCGTGCCTGTCTGCCAGGAGCTGCTGAACAAGAGCACTTTCCGAGCCTCTTCGCAGGGCACGATAGGTTACACCATCGGGTCCTGGCGATGATGAACGCTTGCACAAGGCGTTCATCATACTCTTGGTATCTCTGTATATTGCCCTCTCACTAAATGGAAGAAAGATTTTAGGCGGCAGGTGCGATTTCTTTGTGCAGTAGATGCCTACCCGTTTCGCTTAAATAGGTCACGAATTGATGTCCGGCCTACACTAAACAAACCTAAACAAACCTGGACAAGCGGCTGTAGCCCGGAGAGATATTTATAGTGCTGCAAGTGCTACTGTGCTGTGCCACCTGTGACCGATTGTGATTTTGTATATGTGCTCCTTTCTTTCTCTATCTCTACTTTCCTGTCACTTTACCTCCCCCTCCCCTCTCTCCCCAGCGTAGGGTAGCAAACCGGACCTTCCCATCTGGTTAACCTCCCTGCCTTTCCCCTTTCTTCTCTCTCTCTAATACCTTCTTTTGTACTTTCTTAGTCCTATATTACAACTGCATACTCTATGCAAATAATGGACTATAGTTGCCTGAAGATGGTGCCGTGCGTATTGAAACCCCACGTTCTATATACACCGTTGTTTGTTACCAAGACTTGTGATGTGAACCACATGCTGCGCCAGAAGTAAACGTAGAACGGCTGCGATATTCACATTTACTCGCGATCAAACGTTTCTTGGCTCATTTTCACACGTGACTCGTGCGCAAAGAGCACGCACCGGTTACCCAGGCACGAAGCAGTGTGTGCGTTCCTCAAGCCTTCCGGCGCCGCTGCAGCGGTCGCACCGGCCACGTGACCTTCACGCGTACGACAGCGGATCGATGCTGAACGGCAGTGACGCCGCTTTCCCGCGAACGGGAGCCACTCGTCTTTCGGGGAAGTCGTTATCGCTTTTTACAGGAACATGATCTGGGAATGTAAAGAGCTGAAGGCGCGCTCCTATACTTCATTATATATGCCTGCCGCTAAAGCCAGGCTTATGGGAACAAATTCTATTTTGGCTGACGCTGCTTAGACGCACGATGCACTGCGAGCATGACAGATACGTGGGCAATAAAAAAATACGGCAAAGGCCGAGATACAGGAAGAGAACGAACACGCGATGAAAAACGCTGCTGCAAAACGGTTGGCGTTCCTTCCGCAGTTACCCTCGTGCAGCTGTTAGCGCTATCTGTAGACGACGCTCTGCGCACTGTTCGCGCCCTGGCCGAACGCGATGACATCCCCCGTCACAGTGCCACCGGTGTGGCCAACTCTAGAACCTTACATTCATGGCCAAATGAAAGCCTACTTCGGTCCGCGCTCAGTCGCTTGCACGCACAAAAACGACACATGTCTGGGTGCCAAAGGCGTCCTGTTTGGGTGTGGCGTATCGCAGTGAACATTTGCTGCATGCCACAGCAACTGTGACGAAAAGGTGGACAGAGTGCGACGGCAGGAAGATCTCAGCAAGACAGAAAACTACGCTCGCGAATGATGGAACCGAGATGCGGCGAGCACCTCTGTGCCATTCCAGCGTAATTCATGAGATCATACATGGTAAGAACGGATTTGCACTGTGCATGAGAAACTTGAGCGTCGTTAACCCTCAAGTTCCCGCGGCCAGACATTTTGTCCATTAATTCGCTTTTACGTAGATTGTGCACAACAAAGTGACTTCGATGTCACTTTTATGCATTTTTTGCCGCTGTCCAACTGCCCCATCAGGCTGCATCGCCCCTGAAAGTCAGTGAGCTCAAATAAATTGTAGTGCTGCTGATGCGCGGTTCTCCGGAACTGCGGCTTGCCGATTCACATAATACGAGCCAAGGTTTTCCCGACGAGAAGTGCCCGCGCCGCGGTGACAGCCATTTTCTTCAAGGGCGGGCCGTGCCCCACTTCTGCGAAATCGACCCGAAATCGGGGAATCCCTGCTCTCTCAGCGCCGCGCAAAGGAAGGGGAGGGAGGTTCAACACAAAAGAGGATCAAGCCAAAATGCTCTCATCGCAAGACGCGCATTTTTATTTTATCTACGACGCTACTTAATTGCGTAAAGTAGTGATAGAGAAATGAAAGTCCACGTATGAACCAATGTGTTGTCTTCACGGCATGACTGTCAGCATATGAAATCAAGTAATGGAGGCAAGGAACAAAGACAAATAAATAAAAATGACCAGCCCTTCACCTGTCGAGAAAATGAGGGGGGGGGGGGGGGGGTTAGGTAAGCGAAGCTTGTCGTGTATCTGGCCTTCGTGGTGATTTTCTTTCTCTCTTTCTCTCATTCTTTATATCTATCTTTCTCTCTTTCTCTTTCTTTTTTCCCTGACGTTCGTGGTGACTTTCTTTCTCTTTCTCTCTGTCTGTCTTTCCTTCTATCTCTCTTGCTTTCTATTTCTCTTTCTTTCTATTTCTCTCTTTCTCTGGCCTTCGTGGTGACTTTCTCTTTCTCTCTCTCTTTCTCTCTATCTTTCCGTCTCTCCTTATTTCTTTCTCTCTCTATTCCTTTCTCTCTCTCTCTCTCTCTCTCTTTCTCTCCCTCTTTTTTGTTCGTGGTGTGTGTCATTGAGCTTGGACTTTTCTGCACTATCGCCAGGATCAGCCCACTTTTCAGCGGGACACCGCCGCCGCCGACACTTCAAGAATTGCTTTTCCTTCTCTGTGTCGCGACAAGTGATCTGTACTATTAAGCGAAGAGAGAGAGAGAAATCACTTTATTCTGCGATAAAAAAAATGCATCGACGCCCTCAGTCCAGGGCGTCGCTTGCGGCGTGCTTCAGCGCTAGGCCGGTGAAGTCCGCAAGGAATCGTTGGTCGTGAAGGGTGGTTGCGGCGGTCAGCCCCTCGCAGGAAGGGGTAGGTGGGAGGGATGAAGGGTTGGGTAAGGGGGGTAGTTTTGGATGACATTGCCACAGGATATGTGATGTGTTGGGAGGATAGGCACCACAGTGGCTACAGCGAGGGAGGTATTCAGTAATTATGCCTTGGAGGAGGTGTTTCCGTGCTGGAGTGAGCAGGGTGTTCGTCTGGGCTTGTCTGATGAGTGTGCCCTGTGTCCCTGTAATGTCTTGGTGTAGCTTAGGGCATATCCTGCGCTCGTCCCTAAATGGGTTGCAATTGTGGTGGAGGCGTTGGTGAGATGAATAGATTTGGTCTGGAGATGTTGGGAGCCTGGAGTGTCATATCGCAGGCAAGCTGATTAGCTCGTTCATTCCCCAACATCCCCCCATGACCAGGAATCCAGACAATCTCTACCTGCCGATGGAGACATTCTTGTAACTGTTGTGTGATATGTTTAGGTAAGTCGTCATGTATGAGTTTTCTACATGCCGACATTGAATCAGTAAATATGATGGGTGTAGTGATAAGTGTTACTGGGAGATGTATCGCTGCTACTACCGCTTGTAGTTCTGCTGTGGTCGTATCAGTGTTTGAAATTAATTCACTGTGTATCGTCCGAAGGGTGTGATCTACCACGGCTATAGCAGTGCCTTTGTCTTGCACACTAGCATCTGTATGTGCCATGTGCGTGCCCTATGTATCGTTTGAAGTATGCTACTCGCTGTGTCCGCCTAGCCAGGGTGCATGTGTCTGGGGAGTGGTGCGATCTTGAGCAGTGACCTAGTTTGCGGCGGAAGTGACAGTGTGGCTGGTACGGGGTGGGTGATGGTTTAAAGCCCACACTGTAAAGTGTGTGTCTACCCTGCGCAGTCTGTTGGAGTCGGAGTTCTTGCCTCCGTTTGTGAATGGTGATTATTTCGGTGATGGTATTGTGACATCCCGTGTCGGTAAGCAGTTGTGTGCTCGTGCTGACTGGGAGTCCCAATGCTAGCTTGGTAGCCTTGCAAATTAACGCATCGATGCGTGCCGTATCTTGTTTACGGAGATTGGTGTAAGGCAAATGATATCGAAGTCTGGATATAAGTAACGCGTCGCGAAGGCGTAGCATGTCTGCTTCTTTTAGTGCCCGGTTTCTATTAGATACCCTTCGCATCATGTGAAGATCTCCTTGTCAAAGCAAGTGTTGCATAGTTGCGGCGGGGCCACCGTCCTTCTGTGCATGGAGCCCTAGAATCCTTAGAAATGTGGGCTGAGGTATGGGTGTGTTCTCACACAAAATTGTGATGCATGGGGGTTTCCACCTGGGGTTGTGGACTAGGAGACGTCCTGATTTTTCCGGAGCACATCGGAGGTCAATTTGTGCCGCCGCAGCCTGGAGGTACGTTGTTGAAAGCTTGTTGAAGGGTGTCTTGTATGAGATCTGGGGATCCTCGTGTTATCCAGATCGTGATGTTAACGGCATAATTTGTGTATTGGATCTCTGGAACTTGTTGTAGTGTCCTGTGTATTCTACACATGGAAAGGTTGAACAACGTGGGGGATATGACTGATCCTTGCGGTATGCCTTTCTGAGGGTGCGGGTAAGTCTTTGACGTCATGCTACCTACGCTAATCGTGAAGGTGCGTTCCTTCAGAAAGCTACGGATGTAAATGTATAGTTTTGTGCCACATACAGTACCTGCAAGTTCCTGTAGCATGCTGTCGTGTGTCACATAATCGAAAGCCTTTCTAAGATCTATTGCAAGGATGGCTCTTAGTTGCGCCATGCTGGGTTCTCGGGTGATATCTTCCTGTAGTTGGAGCAACACGTCCTGTGTAGATATGTGCTGCCGGTATCCTATAAGGGAGTGTGGCAAGTATGCCGTTCTATCTAGTTGTTTACGGAGCCTATTGAGTATTATACGCTCTAATAGTTTCCACACACAAGAGGTAAGAGAAATTGGTCTTAGATTTTCAACCGCTAGGTGTTTTCCCGGTTTCGCTATTAACACTATCCTAGCCGTCTTCCATTCATGTGGGAGCTGACCTGTATCCCACGCTTTGTTCATTTGTTGAAGGAGGAATTCATAGTCGTCATTGGTGAGATTTCGAAGCTGCGATGTTTTGATCTGATCGGACCGGGAGTTTTATTGGATTTTGTCTAAGCTATCGCTTGCTTGAGCTCCTCAACTGTAATTTCCCCACTAAGGTTAGGGTTCTTGAGCTCTGGCCCGGGCCTGTGTAATTGGCATACCGAAGTTTACATGCTGTACTTTATAGGCTAACAAGTGTCGGCGGTGGTGGTGGTGGCGGCGGCGTTGTCACGCTGAAAAGTGGGCCGATCCTGGCGCTAGTGCAGAAAAGGTCCAAGCTCAATGGCACATACCAGGGACAAAAAAGAAAGAGAGAAAGAGAGAGAGAGAGAGACAGATAAAGAAAGAAAGAGAAAGAGAGTGAGAAAGAGAGAAAGAACGAAAGAGAGTGAGTACGAAAGAGAGAGAAAGAGAGTGAGAAAGAAATGAGGAGAGGGAACGAAAAATAGATGGAGAGAAATAGAGAGAGAGAGAGAAAGATGGATAGAGAGTGAAAGTCACCACGAAGGTCAGAGGAATAGAGAGAAAGAAATAGGGAGAGAAGGGAAGAGAGAGAGAGACAGACAGACAGACAGAGAAAGAAAGAGAGAGAGAAAGAATGAAAATCACCACGAAGGTCAGAGAAAGAAAGAAAGAAAGAAAGAGGGAGAATGGATGAAAGAGAGAAATACAGAGAGAAAGAGAAAGAAATAGAGAGAGAGAGAAAGAAAGAGAAAGAAAGAGGAAGAATGGATGAAAGAGAGAAATAAAGAGAGAAAGAGAAAGAAATAGAGAAAGAAAGAAAGAAAGAAAGAGAAAGCTAGAGAGCCAGAAAGAGAGAGAGAGAAAGAAAGAGAGAGAGAAAATCACCACGAAGGTGCAGATACACACACGACAAGCTTCGCTTACCTACCTTTTCTCGACAGCGGAAGGGCCGGTGATTTGGGTATAGCTCCTCCCATCCTTTGAAGGACCTCTGGGGCCGCTGTTTGCAACAACCTGGCCGCCCGCGGAGGTGGTCGTCGCGTTCGGGAGTCCTCTAATGGATAGAAAAGCTGCACCGATATTTGCACTGTTGATCCGTTGGACATCTTCATTAATCGAGAGAGTGTTACCTTCACATCCCATCAGAATTCCCGTGACTCTGACACTCTTCCACATTTGACGAGGACGTAGACTGATAATTTCCGGCGGGTTGTTTCACTAGACGTGCGCTTTGAAAGCAGAGCCCACAAATGTTCGTCTCTCCACTGTTTCCAGAAGAGTTATGTTGATAGGCACTTGGAATAGCCGTACGTCTCTTCCCATTAAGGTAGAAGGTGATGGCGTGAGGACATCAGCTACCTCAAGGGATCATGCAATGCCAGTGAGTGACTGAGAGAGTTGATCACAGCTTCTGCTTCCCAATGTGTTGCATTAAACTCTCAGAAAGATGGACATTTCACTGTGGGAATCAACCACTCCGAGAATCTGCCCCATCAAGCAGCTCTTTCTATGCTAAACTTGCTTGATTTGTTTCTTTGAGCTGGCTCTCCAATTTCGTACAGAACAGCACGGCTGCTAATGGCGTAAGTTCTTTAGAAGCCTTCTTAAAAGTGAGGACATTGTCGGTGTACATGACAAAATTTTTAGGCGCAAACAAGAGACACGGCACAAAAGGAAGGTCCAACAAAGGACAGGCGCCTGTTCTGTGTTTGACCTTCCTTTTGTGCTGTGTCTCTAGTGTGCGCCTAAAGAGTATGCGCCAGCTAGGCCCACAGGAAGTTCTTCTACATGGTTTCCGATGCGCCACGATGAGCCATGAACTTCAGGAAAGAGAACAAGACATCCTTCGATGTCTGATGAATGAATGACTCTCGCCAGAGCACATGCGAAAAGTGTAACGTACGTTTTCCAACAGTGGTCATCGTCTTTATTGTGCAAAAGTCGTGCATTCCGACAAGAGGCTTCGAGTGGCAGACTCTCACTGTAGGCATAGTGGAGCCACAAGGGCAGTGCATGACTTCGTTCGCATGCTTTCACAAAAGCATTGCATCACGTCATTAATTTCTTCAGCCATTGCGTTCCGCTGGGAATCCCGAATTTCTCACGTATGTATTCGAGTGCATGTTGGACGCAACGGTGTAGACGGCGTGCATCGTGAACAATCAGCTCTGTGGCAAAGCTTCCCGGGAGCATAAAAACTTGGCATACTTAGTCGAACCGCATATTCTTCACAAATAAATTGTTTCACGCACTCCTGCAATGGCAGCATGGTCGCCAGGTACCTCGCCTCTGGCTATATCATTTGGGACCTCATTATGTCTTTCGTGACGTACGCCTACGACGCTGCAACGCAGGTGACTAAAGGCTTTCCCCCGTTATTCCTCTTGCGTGGACGCGAACGTTCGACCATACATGACACCATTTTTCCTCGCCGGCCCGACGGATCAAACGCCACTTTGTCAAGCTACCTGCAACGGGAGTATGAAAGGCTCGCCTCCTCCTTGATCACCGCCGACCAATGGCAGTCGTGATGATGACTGCCAGTCTTGTCGCTTTCTCGCGGACTGCCTTGTGTGGCTTTGTATTCTAGCTGCTCCGACCTGTATGCCCTCCCAACCAAAGCCTCTAGCGAATCATGGCGCACACATCGCTTCTGAAATACGTCTTCGAGCCCCTAGCGACCAACACTGTGGTTGCGAAACATGATAATCGACTCATCCTTGCTGCCTTCCCACTGGATTGCCAAGATGGCTCCTTTTTATCCAGCGAGCGGCTACAGTGAAGGCCGGAGCTTGTGGTGTTTGTGCGAACACGGCTGGGCACCGATATTTTCTTGACTTGCAGAACATCGTGCACAGCAGGCAACACAATTAAGGTATGCGCCGGTACCTGCACCATGGGCAAGCGTTGCCCGGCAGAGATCACGGCTGCATAAGCTGCAGTAGCTGGGAAGCGGCAACTGTGTAGCGACGCGCGTCGCGGCTCTGCCAGTCGGTTCGGTGCCTCAATATATCGCGAAATGAAAACACCAATGAACTGCGCTCGAATTTCGCATTAGGGAGTACCGGAATCGTCGGTGAACTTTTTTTTTTCTAAAGCGTTTGACAGGTTGTGTCCTAAGCTTTTAATGTATAATTTAAGCCTTCTTAACCTTGATCATACCCTTTTTAAGTGGGTCAAACGTTTTCTAACTAATCGCTCACAATTTGTCAGCCCTAATAACTATAACTTTCCTTTCTCTAATGTGAACTAACGTGTGCCACAGGGTTCACCACTGGGTCCCCTTTTATTCCTCATAGACATTAACGACCTTACTTCTACAATTTCGTCTAATATTAACCTGTTCGTTGATGAATGTGTAATTTTTCATGAAATTAATAACTATGACGACATAATATTGTTACAGGCAGATCTTAACGCTGTAGCTAATTGGTGCAACAGATGGTTAATGGCGCTGAATGCTAATAAGTGTAAAGTGTTAAGGGTATTTCGCACAGCTCGTACTACACCTACATACAACCTAAATAACAGTGTCTTTCGATCTGTCAACTCTTACAAGCACCTTAGCGTTCACATAAGATGTAATCTCACTTGGAATGTTCATATACTGATTACATAATTAATTATACTAATAGGACATTAAGCTACTTGCGCCGAAATTTTAATAGCGAAGATGTTTAAGCCAGCCGTAAAACGTGCGCGTTTCACGAAAAGCCAGCCGCGCTGTAGCCATGGTAACCAGCGACGCCGCAGCTGCCGGCCACTATGTTGCCTAGCAACCACCTCGCGGAGCATCGCGAGCTATGCTCGGGAGAGAGAAAGAGAAAATGAGAGCGCGCGCGAGAGAGACAGACAGCAGCAACCAGGCAACGCGCAGAGGTGCTGCCGACGCCAACCGCGCTTGAACGCTCGCGGTGTCCGTGATTTAGTTCGTGACTGCTGCAGGCGCCTCTGGCGGCGGCTCGGCCAAGCTCCCACCAGCTACGCGCTACTGCGCATGCGCCTTGACGTCATCCCAGCGTTTCGTCTGCTGCGCGCCGCCCGTACACTGCGCATAGCTTTCGCCCTACTTCCCCTACGTGTGCTCGGACTACAAGTGCTTCGCGAGGAGTTCCCCGGTGCCACGGACCACAAGGAAATGCTTATACACTTTGTATAACTTAGCATCACTTGGAATTACATCGTTTAACTTAACATCACTTCGTATAGCCATCACCAGCTAGGAACCGATCAGCTCCGCTGTTTTTAGTCTTGCGCCACTAATGAAAGATACCCCGATTTTTCTTCCGCTCTTTCCACTATCAATCTGTTGCTTTATAAAACAATAAACTAGCATATGCACCGGCAGTATGGGATCTATATATTATTTCATCTATTGAACTAGTTCAGAATAACTCTGTTTCAGTTTATCTAATTACAATCGGGCTGCAAGCATAAGTGTCATGCTCTCATTGCCATTATTAAGTCACCGCCGCAAGGTATCCAGGTATTTCATAAGTTATACAAACACCCGCTACTGCGAAACGATCTCATTCCTTGACATGGCATTGATCATCGTCACACGATAGGGATTACTTCTTGTAACACGAAAACTCGTTCAATGTATTTTCTTCCTCGAACATCAAAACAATGAAATCACCTTCTTGCTGACATTGTTTCAATACACAATTACCATGCCTTTAACGAAGCATTGCATAAATCTTTATTATTTCTACTACACACTGCTTATTTCTTATTACTTTGTTCATTCCTTTGTCATGGGCTTTAAGTTTACGTTTTTCGTTATTATCAATTAGCTAACATTGTATTAACAGCCAAGCTTTTTGTGTATACTTTAACCTACTGCCCATTTCTTTGTTTCTTATTGATTGTATAACCACTCGCCTCTGTAATGCCTATGCCGCTGAGGGTATCCTAAAAACAAAATAATGGTTCTACCCAGACTGTAAAGCAAATGTGAAATTGGGACGCTTAATAACACAAGGAGCTTACAGAACTGCGATACCTGTTTTTGATGCACTGTCACGCACTCGTTAACTCCTTGCTTCAACACATTTAAAACTTTGTGGTTTTCGGCGATTATTGTAAAAAGTATGAGGGCCTAAATTTCAACAGACAACCGGGCCAGTATATGAGTGTACGGCAGTGCAAGACAAAGGCTTTCCAGTTTACTTCCTACTCATAATTACTGCCTACAGTTGCTAGAATTTTACTTCCTTTCTTAAATGCAACAAATTTCGTTCAAATCGTTCCGGCGGTTGTCTTGCGAAAGCATTGGTGCATTCTACACGCATGAATAAGGAAATAAGGGTTGGCCACGAGCTTCCTTTTAAGCGAAACCGTATTTGATGTTTACGGAACTGTTATGCGGACGTAATGCTAATGACGCACATGAAAAGTTTATGCAAATGTAACGGCACGACGCAGATGTTTCGACCTATGTAATGCGTCACAAAGACGTCATAAATTTACTATACGCAACGCGCACTATTGAAACCGCGAATGGATCCACTCGGCTCTTGGCGTTGTTGTCGACACGACGGCGCTAACGTCTCTGCGGCGACCTGGGCTGGGATCTGTGGGTGACGAGACGCGTTCCGTGAACGTTGGCAACACTGGTGATGGAAGTGTCCGGTGAACAGGTCCCCGTGCTGCACGAAGCGCCGGCCGAGACACGTTACCCAGATCGGCAAAATTATTCACAATCCTTCCACTTCCCAACTTAATAGAGAGCTTTAGAATAGGGGCCGCAAAAAAATAGCGTCGAAGCCACTGCACATGCGCGAGACGTTGGGCACGCTATTTCACTGATTTAGCGGGTGCCCCAAAAGCTGCCCTAAACACTTGGCGTCAACAAACATGGCGGCACCCATCAAAGCGACGGCACTAACCGAGCACCAAACTGAGCTCGATACGTGGTAACGCGTCAAGTTCGTAAACTGGGAGAAGTGACTGCGGTTATCGCTTCCTTTTAACTAACGTGTGTAATGAAGATTGATTCATTAAACGCCACTGATTCCGAATTCGATTGTCGATTTCATGCATGGCTCGCAGGCCTAACGTGGCTGGTGAAGGAACGTAAAGCTCGTTACTCAAAATTCAGCGCAAGAAATCGCTTGCTGCTAATAGAATAACCTCTAAATTGCAATTAAACGCAAGAACACGAAAGTCAAAATTACTCGTGTTATCATAAAATGGCATCGTTTATTTTCATATTTATAATAGTTTTTCTTTGCCATCATAGTGGCTCTGCAAGCGTAATACGATTTTAGCAAAAACAAAGCCCTATTCTAAAGCTCTTCACTCATGCCTGCCCCAACGCTAACACCCGCAAAGCTCTTTTTGCGGCCCTATATTCTAAAACTCTCTATTGTGCAGTTTCGAATTGTGAATTTCACAATTTTTGAACGAGTGAGTTTGTAGCTCAGATGGTATGAAACGACCACGCCAGAAATGTGTTGGTTCCGGGCTCGATCCCGCAGACCAGTAACCCGTAAAGGTTTCCTCGTCTGGCCACCACCGCCTCCACCTTGCGCGCTTCCGCGCAACTGTCTTGCGAATCTGCTAGAATATCCCCGCACGCTGTAGTAGAAACTTCGCGGCTGAGGCAGTTTAAAAAAAAAAGACGAGGAACGTAGGCCGATCAACGGTACAAACAGCGCTCACGCATCGCGCGGCGGGGCTGTCGAGTCTCCGACCCCACACGCCGTGGGAGCGCCACTCCGCTGAATGCGCGTTGGAGCTGCATTGTGATATACTTGAGCGTTCGTTGGAGCTAAGCAATTTCTACAGAAACACTTTGGCTGTCGAAAAAAAAAAATTGTGACGCGCGACGAGGCAATTACAAGCGAACTGTATATGACGCATCCTCCCCCACCACACACGACTTGCATAGCGCAGTGAGGTGGAGCCCTCGTATACTGCGCTACGATGAATGCCCAACCCTTCCGACGCCGCGCAGGCATGCCAGCTAACAAATTGACAACCATACCTGAGCGCACACACAAATAATTGGAATGTCCAGCATCGACTCACGCGACCTGCTCGATCTGGTGAGGCTCATGGGGTCTGGGACTGAGAAGCACCCTCCTGGCGGGAAGGTGTCACTTTGTACATCAATAAAGAGTCTCTTTCTCATTAGCTGTCAATTAAACTATGGTTGTGCTGTTTTACAACTTTAACCTCCGACATCGGTGCCAATAATCCGATTTCGCAAGATGTGCCCGGATATCCAACATTTATTTTCTGATCCGAAATGGACGCGTGTTGGACATAAATTGGCTCGCCAAACCTCAAGATTATGGCTCGGTAGCCGGTATTGTCCTTACGCGAAAGTTCACGTTACCAATACTTGCAAAATTACGAAATTATTTACAACATCACGAAAACGAAGCAGCAGCAAAGAATCATGATGTCGTGTGTGAAAAGCTCTGACGTCAATCACTTGAGACCACAATAGCGTAAAAACAGGAATTGTCACACTGAACGCGCTTGAAACAAGAGTCTCGGAATAACAGCGAAAATTCAATTTCGCGGGAGCCTTCCTGTGAAGGGTCAAAACCGGTAAGTAGACCCCGAAAAAAGCAATTCCCTGCGCGATAACAGATAAAAAAAAAGGAAGAAAAAAAAAAAGAACGAGAGGACCAATAATACGGCTTGTTGACGCACATAGTGGTGACGCGCGCCCGACGATCTCGAGTGCGAGCCAGGACGTCACAGCAGTGACGTCACGAACGGAAGTAGGAGAGGAGAAAGCGCACCTAGTTTTCTGCCGTCCTCGACTGCGCTTCCCTTCTCTTGGTATCCATTCTGTGACTCTAATGGTCCACCGGTTATCCATCCTATATACGCATTACATGACCTGCCCAGCTCCATTTCTTCCGCTTAATGTCAACTAGAATATCGGCTATCCCCGTTTGTTCTCTGATCCACACCGCTCTCTTCCTGTCTTTTACGTTAGGCCTGTAATGAAGAAGAAGACCACAAGTACAAGGCCAGCCAGATCGACTGTTCAATGCCTCCAGTGGGCCAGCCGGATCGCCAGTGCTTAGCACGAGTGTGAGCCGTTCGGGCAACCAGCTGTTCCTGCTCTGCGTTACCTGCCTGCTCGGTTACGAACAGACGCCACCCTCTGAATTGCTCAGTACACCCCTTTACAGGCCTAATATTTTCCGTTCCATTGCTCTTTGTGCGGTCCTTAACTTGCTCTCGAGCTTCTTTGTTAACCTCCAAGTTTCTGCCCCATATGTTAGCACCGGTAGAATGCAATGATTGTACACTTTTCTTTTCAACGACAGTGGTAAGCTCCCACTCATGATTTCGCTATGCCTGCCGTATGCACTCCAACCCAATTTTATTCTCCTGTAAATTTCCTTCACATGATCAGGGTCCCGTGTGAGTAATTGACCTAGATAAACATACTCCTTTACAGACTCTAGAGGCTGACTGGCGATCCTAAATTCTTGTTCCCTTGCCAGGCTATTGAACATTATCTTTGTATTCTGCATATTAATATTCAACCCCACGCCCACACTTTCTCGGTTAAGGTCCACAATCATTGCTTGTAATTTGTCCGTATTGTTGCTGAATAGGACAATGTCATCTGCAAACCGGAGGTTGCCAAGATAATTGCAAGACCTCTCGAGTGCCGAGATAATCACCGTTGATCCTCTCTCCTAAGCCTTCCCAGTCTAAGCGCTTGAATAACATTGGAGAGTTTGCGTCTCCGTGCCTGACCCATTTCTTGATAGGTAACTTTCTACTTTTCTTGTGGAGAACCAAGGTAGCTGTGGAATCCTTGTAGATGTTTGCTAAGATATTCACGTATGCCTCCTGTACTCCTTGATTACGCAATGCCTCTGATGACTGCTGGTATCTCTACTGAATCAAATGCCTTTTCATAATCTATGAAAGCAATATAAAGAGGTTCATTGTACTCCGCAGATTTCTCTATTTCCTGATTTATGACATGGATATGATCCATCGTAGAATATCCCTTCCTGAAGCCAGCCTGTTCTCTTGGTTGGCTGAAGTCAAGTGTTGCCCTGATTCTATTGGAAATTATCTTGGTGAATATTTTATACAATACTGAAAGCAAGCTAATGGGTCTATAATTATTCAGTTCTTTAACATCTCCCTTCTTATGGATTAGTATAATGTTGGCGTTCTTCCTGCTCTCTGGTACACATGAAGTTGTGAGGCATTGCGTATAAAGGGCCGCAAGCTTTTCAAGCATGATATTTCCTCCATCTTTGATTAAATCTACTGTTATTCCATCTTCTTCAGCAGCTTTTCCCCTGGTCATGTCTTTCAAGGCCCTTCAAACTTCATCGCTAGTTATAGAAGGAGCCTCTGTATCCGGTTCATCACTATTTCGAATAAAAGTAGCTTGGTTGTTTTGGGAACTGTACAGGTCAGTATAGAATTCTTCCGCTCCTTTTACTATGTCATCTAAATTGCTCATGATATTATCATGCTTATCTTTCAGAGCATACATTTTGCCTTGTCCTATGGCAAGTTTTCTTTTCACTGATTTTCACTTTTCACTGCTTCCTCAATCTTTTCCACGTTATAATTTCGGATATCCCTTACTTTCTTTTTATTGATCAGTTTCGACAGTTCAGCGAATTCTATCTGATCTCTCGAGTTTGACACTTTCATGTTTTGCCGTTTCTTTATTAGGCCCTGGTTTACTTGGGAGATTTTACCTACTGGTTGCCTTGGTGCCTTACCTTCCACTTGAATTGCTGCTTCTGAGATCAGCCTAGTTGCGGTTTCATTCATTACCTCTATGTTGTCTTCATCTTCCTGTTCTAAAGCTGTATACTTGTTTGCGAGAACCAGCCTGAATTCGTCTGTTTTTAACCTTACTGCGTCTAGGTTGGCCTGTTTCTTCTTGACTAAATTTATTCTTTCTTCAAATTGAGGGAAATCCTAGACCTTATTAACCTATGGTCACTGCACTTTACCCTCCCTAACACTTCATCCTTAACTATGCTGGGATCGGCAGAGAGTATGAAATCTATTTCATTCTTTGTTTCTCCATTAGGGCTTTTCCAGGTCCACTTCCTTCCTGTTGTTGCGCTTCCTGAAGAAGGTATTCATTATTCGGAGCCTATTCCTTTCCTCGAATTCTACCAACATCTCTCCTCTAGAGTTCCTAGAACCGACGCCGTAGTTCCCAATTGCTTGCTGACCAGCCTGCTTTTTCCCTACTTTTGCATTGAAGTCTCCCATGACTACAGTATACTCTGTTTTCACCTATCTCATTGCTAATTCAACATCTTCATAGAACTGTCCTATTTTTTTATCATCGTGACTGGAGGTTGGGGCGTAGGCTTGTACTACCTTCATTCTATACCTCCTATTCAGCTTTATTACGACGACTGCTACCCTCTCATTAATGATGTAGAATTCATCAAAGTTACCCGCTATGTCCTTATCGATTGGGAATCCTACTCCAAATTCTCTTTTATCTGGAAGGCCTCTGTAGCAGAGGACGTGGCCGTTAGGCAGCACTGTATAAGCCTCACCAGTTCTCCTAACCTCACTAAGGCCACTAATATCCCACGCAATACCTGATAATTCTTCAAATAGCCATGCTAAGCTAGCCTCACTCGATAGGGTGCGCGTGTTAAACGTTGCCAGGGTCAGTTTCCAGTGGCGGCCTGTCCGGATCCAGAGATTCTTAGCACCCTCTGCCGCGTCGCAGGTCTGACCGCCGCCTTGGTCAGTTGCTTCACGGCCACTGGGGACTGAGGGCCATGGATTAATTATTGGAGTCATGGGGAAGTATACTGGCCGAATTCTGCACCAGGGTGGCCAATTCCTGTTCTGGTGACTTTGTTCTCGGCGATGTTTTTTTTTTTTTTTTTTTTTGCCGCCGTCAGGCGCCATTCCATGCCTGAAGGTCCATAAGGTCCATATCTCGTCAAAATTGTGAAAGAAAAACTGTGCAGCCCTTATATGAGCATATACGATATCTGCTATATTGTCACGTAGTAGTGACGGTAAAGAAAACAGTCGTAAAACTGTGTATGACGAAACTGGTTGTTTATTGGGCGAACCTGTGCCCACAAAAGCAAGCTACACTAAAGCACAACGATAGCGGCGAACACAGTCGGCGATCGTCGAAAATCTGATCAGCGGCGGAACGCGTCGGCTTTTATACCTGAGTCATCGAAGGCTCCAGATTAATCCCTGATGCCCGCGTGTCTTCCAGAAAGTTCTAGACAATTCGCGTCGGTCATACAATCAGATAACATAAGCGTCGGTGAAAACGGGCAACGGAAAGAAGCATCGATAACGTTCTAGACACTTCCGATACAGGCGCGTCCTGCGCCGAGCGATAACGTTTAACATTTGTTAGCCGGTGGAAAGCGGCCACCGGTGAAAGATAAACATGTGTACGTGTCAATACCCTCCTCTTAAAAAGCATCGTCCCGATGCTACAAATACGAAAGCGAAAACGAAACCCCGCGTACAGAAAGGTACAAAAATAACAAAGCAACAAAGGACCTAGGTTCGTCATCGGGCGTAGAAAGGCTTAAGACGCACCACGTGGATGACTTCAGGTCGTGCGCGGCGCCGCTGTGATTGCGAAATACCGTCTGGCACGATCTCAAAGTCCAGTCCGCCAATACGTCGGATGATCTTATATGGTCCGAAACAGCGACGCAACAGTTTCTCGCTAAGTCCTCGTCGGCGTATCGGAGTCCAGACCCAAACACGGTCTCCGGGCTGGTACTCGACGTAGCATCGTCGAAGATTGTAGTGTCGGCTGTCGGTTCTCTATTGGTTCTTGATGCGCAGGCGGGCGAGCTGTCGACCTTCTTCGGCACGCTGGAAATAGGTGGCAACGTCGAGATTTTCTTCGTCGGAGGCATCCGGTAGCATGGCGTCAAGCGTCGTTGCCGGTTTCCTTCCGTAGACCAGGTTGAACGGCGCCATGTGCGTCGTTTCTTGCACGGCCGTGTTGTATGCGAAGGTCACGTACGGAAGGATGGAATCCCACGTCTTGTGTTCGACGTCGACGTACACTCGGCCACAAAATATTGCGGGGGGCGCGAGCGCGTGGCGAAGTAGGGTGCCTCGATGCCCAGCGCCGCCGTTCAGGGTGGAGACAACCCCGCTGGCGCCGCCATATTGAGTCACACGAGCTGAGACTCAGCTACGCTTGCGTTCATAAATAGTGTTACTCGCGGCGCACTTCCAAGTGCTTTGCCTTGATGAGGATTTTTTTATCGGTATCGCATCTGCACATCTTTATAACCAATAGCCGTTAACTCGTCGAAGGTCCAAGACGTAAATGTATGGCGCCGGGAACATGCCCCAAGTTGCCTAATTCAATCACATTTAATATGCCGTGTGTATGTTTGAAATACGCACTATCTTTTTTTTTTTTTTGCGCTTCGATGCTTGGTATATAAGGTTTGCGACCACCTGTGTGTGGAAGTTTTTCTTTTTCGCTGTTGTATTTTGGTTTGCACGTCACGCCTCCTTTACCGTAGCCAGCCACTCGCGCACGGCGGTTAGTTTCCCTTGCGTTGCGCGTGCTCTTCGCGTTCGTTGCAATTATTTGACGATATCTACGCGCAATTTTGCTTTTCTTTTTGCCCACAAAACTGTGTGCTGACAGGATTAAGCTGGTGTAAAGATAACTGCGATGTGAAAATAAGGTTTAGTTAGTGCTGTAGAGAAACATGTAACGTAACTTGTCTGGGTCAATCTTGCGTAGTACACACAAGAAACCAAACGATGCACAAAATACATTTACTTATAATGTCTAGTACAATCAATCATGAAAGAGATATGTACATGAAAAATTATATGTGCGGTGTGGCGCCTGAAGGTTATGTTGAAAGACGAGATAAAAAAAAATTCGCAAGGTAGGCTCGACACACAATTCGGGATAGGGAGAGTTCTTTTTTTTTAATTTATTCATTACATGGGGGGGGGGGGGGGGAGGTTCAAGTGAGTACATCAACCTTATTACACAATATAAATCGAAAACAAAAATGCAAACAAGAAAACGCAACCGCGGGTAATATTAATCAAGATATCCAGCCAGAATACATCAGCTACCATCGAATACGTCGCATCAGCCAAACACATCGATGGCGAGTACAGAACATTTCATAAAAAACCATTAGAACACTGATAACTACATTGAAAAAATAAACAACACTGCATACATATCACGTACAAAAACCGTAAATGAAACTTACAGATTAGCAATGTTTTTCACTTCGAAAATATAGTCCATGATGATGTAGGGCTGTTGACTTTAACAGACGGCGCCCATCCTGTCGATTTCCCTCGTACTGGTCCTCTTCAAAGTGTTTCTAAGTACAACTAAAACAACAAAAGTGATTATTGATATGAAAAGTTGCCTTGTAAATACAGAGAACCCACTACAGTGCCTAAAAATAAATTTTCGCAGAAGTAATGCTGTATTACCTCGCTTCACACGTTTCGAAGAAATGCATAGGCTACACACCATGCCAGAAAGCGCCGAAACATTTTGGTCCCATGATGCCCCTCAACTCTACTACACCTGGGCATACCGTGCACAGGCATTTAAAGACCGTCACAGTACCCACTACGATCGGGAATGAGCACGAATGACCATCGGCTTACGAGCACCACGCCACAAATATATTCGTCTAAAAAATCAGCTATATAACGTAACAACCTGAGATACGCAAGATATCTGCTGAGAATAGAGAAAATCACAATGCTTCGCTTGCCACGTACACAACAGCCGCTCTCCCCAGAAGAAGCACTGCGTTCTTTAGTCCCAAATAACCAGTAGCGAAAAAAGAAACTGAGAAAAAAAAAAACAAGAAACAAGAGACACACGATGTGTGCTTCCCGTGAAAAAGTAAAATAGGTGCTTTACATGACGATTTGTAGCTAATGGAAGGCTATTTCGCAGCGAAGCATTTTCGTCAGTCCTTAAAATAAGGGTACTACTCGCATAGACTGCGCCGATCAAAACGGCAAAAGCCTATGCGACGCGCGCTCGCAAACCATAGGCTACTCAGACAGCATCGGTGCAGTGCTTAGTTCGTGAGCGAAAGTAGGTACGTGAGCGAGGATCAGAGAATACTTTCTTATTTATATGAAAAACACGATGCGATAGTCTAAACTTTCTTGACACTTACCTCGCAAATGTAGGAGTTATCTGTTGCCTTCCAGTGATACCGCTTTACTTGGGCTTCCCATCTCTTCCTTCGCTCTGGGTCCCGGGGGAAGCGTAAACAAAGAAGCCCTTTACGCGCCGATCCAGTGCACTTGGGAACAGAACAGCCCGTCATGTCGACTCGATGCACTTGACAAGCTTGTCATTCATGCGGCTGAACACTGTCCAGCAAGTAGAAGCGTCAGCGAAGCATCCGCGCGCACTGTGTCTCGAACTAAGCACCGGCACCAAGCACTCGCAACCGCTCGCTGTGACTCAAGATGGCGTCGCAGCGAGAAAGCGGCGGTGCGGGTGCGGTCAAAAGATGGCACCACCCTGAACGGCGGTGCTGGCATCGAGGCACCCTATGGCGAAGCGGTCCTCCTCTCCTAGCGGTGCACCCCTGGTGTCGAGACCGACGCTTGCGCGCATGCGCGTCCTTCCGTGACTGAAAGCGTGCATGTTTCCGCGCGTGTTCCTTGCGCGCCGACGATATCCCAGTGTCGCCGCGAGGTGCCCCTCTTGCGATTGGCACTGTAGCGGCTTCGACGGGCAAAAAAAAAAAAAACTTAGCTGATATAACGGAAATAAGTTTATTTTCATCTTGCCTATCATTCTATAGAGCGCCTTTTCTGCCACGCTCTACTGCGGGAGAACGCCCCGTTCGTAAAAAGAGAAAGAACGAAGATTGGCCGCGAAAAGGCGCAGCGCAGAAACGAGAACTGCGTTGTTGCGTTCGCGACCGGGAGATATGCATCCGCGCTCGTGATGCGACCAAAAGCGGCCGCAGCTACGCACGCCAGCGGCCAGCTCACTGTTCACATAGTTATGCCCGTCGAAGCCGCCACCTCGCGACTACACTCAGATATCGCCGGCGCGCAAAGAGCAAGCGCGGCAACATGCACGCTTGCAGTCACGAAGGGACGCGCATGCGCGCAAGCGTCGGTCTCGACACCAGGGGCGCGATCTTGTACGCGTTCCAAAATGGAACGGAGGCGTTCCGTTCTATCGAGCCGCACACGATTGGTCAATTTCAACCGCGACATTCAAATTGACCAATCGTGTGCCGCTCGATGGAACGGAACGCCTCCGTTCCATTTTGGAACGCGTACAAGATCGCGCCCCAGAGGTGCGCCGCTAGAAGGAGAGGAGGACCGCTTTGCCACGCGCTCGCGCCCCCCGCAATATTTTGTGGCCGAGTGTAAATTGCCAGCATGTCGGCGATGGTCTTATTTAGGCGCTCGGTGAGGCCATTCGTCTGCGGGTGGTAGGCGGTGGTCCGCCGATGGCTTGTCTGGCTGTAGCGCAGGATGGCTTGAGTTAGCTCAGCCGTGAAGGCCGTACCTCTGTCGGTGATGAGGACTTCTGGGGCACCGTGACGCAGGAGGATGTTCTCAACGAAGAATCGGGCTACCTCCGCAGCACTGCCTTTGGGTAAGGCTTTTGTTTCGGCGTAGCGGGTGAGGTAGTCCGTAGCTACGAGGATCCATTTATTCCCGGACGTCGACGTCGGAAAAGGCCCCAGTAAGTCCATCCCGATCTGCTAGAACGGTCGGCGAGGTGGCTCGATCGGCTGTAGAAGACCGGCTGGCCTTGTCGGCGGTGTTTTGCGTCGCTCACAGTCTCGGCATGTCCTTACGTAATGGGCGACGTCAGCAGAGAGGCGAGGCCAGTAGTATTTTTCTTGTATCCGCGCGAGCGTGCGGGAAAAACCGAGGTGTCCAGCCGTTGGGTCGTCGTGGAGAGCTTGCAGAACCTCTGGACGCAATGCTGAGGGTACCACGAGGTAGTAATTGCCTCGGAGAGGCGAGAAGTTCTTCTTTAGGAGAATGTCGTTTTGCAAGAAAAACGACGCCAATCCTCTCCTTAACACCTTCGGCACAATGACGGTCTTGCCTTCCAAGAAGTCTACAAGGCTCCTTAGTTCCGGGTCGGCTCGCTGTTGTTCGGCGAATTCGTCGGCACTGATGGGTCCCAAGAAAGTGTCGTCATCCTGGTCGTCCTGTGGCGGCGGTTCGACGGGGGCGCGAGACAAGCAGTCGGCGTCAGAGTGCTTACGCCCGGACTTGTAAACGACGGTGATGTCGAATGCTTGAAGTCTCAGACTCCATCGTGCGAGGCGACCTGAAGTATCCTTCAAGTTAGTTAGCCAACACAAGGCGTGGTGGTCGCTCGCAACTTTAAAGGGTCTGCCATAGAGGTAGGGGCGAAACTTTGATGTAGCCCAGATGATGGCGAGGCACACCTTTTCTGTTGTGGAATAATTTGCTTGCGCCTTCGATAGCGACCGGCTAGCGTAACTTACAACCTTTTCTAGTCTGTCAGTCCTCTGCACAAGCACGGCGCCGATCCCTACGCTGCTTGCGTCGGTGTGGACTTCGCTATCGGCGCTTTCGTCGAAATGCGCAAGTATTGGCGGCGATTGCAGGCGTCGCTTCAGTTCTTCAAATGCTTCGACTTGCGGCGTCTCCCACTTGAACTCGACGTCAGCCTTCGTGAGATGCGTCAGTGGCTCAGCGATCCGTGAAAAATTCTTGACGAAGCGCCTGTAATAGGCGCACAGTCCAAGAAATCTATGCACTGCTTTCTTGTCAGCGGGCGGAGGAAAGTTGGAGATGGCCGCAGTTTTCTGAAGGTCGGGGCGCACTACAGACTTGTTGATGACGTGGCCCAAAAACAAGAGCTCCTCATATGCGAAGCGGCACTTTTCTGGCTTTAACGTGAGTCCGGAGGTTTTGATTGCTTGAAGAACTGTTTCAAGGCGCCGCAGGTGTTCTTCGAAGCTTGAGGCAAACACAACGACGTCGTCCAAATAGACGAGGCAAGTCTGCCATTTCAAGCCTGCCAGTACTGTATCCATGACGCGTTGGAAAGTCGCAGGTGCCGAGCAATGACCAAACGGCATGACCTTGAACTCGAACAGTCCGTCTGGTGTTATAAAGGCAGTCTTCTCCCGGTCCCTCTCGTCGACTTCGATTTGCCAGTAGCCGGTTTTGAGGTACATCGACGAAAAATACTTTGCGTTGTAGAGTCGATCCAAGGCGTTGTCAATCCATGGGAGGGGGTATACGTCCTTCTTCGTGATCTTGTTGAGGCGACGATAATCGACGCAGAAACGTAGGGTTCCATCCTTCTTCTTCACTAACACCACGGGGGACGCCCACGGACTCTTGGACGGCTGGATGATGTCGTCGCGTAGCATTTCGTCGACTTGTTGGCTTATGGCCTCGCGTTCGCGCGCCGAAACTCGGTACGGGCTCTGACGGAGTGGGCGGACATTTTCATCGGTTATGATGCGGTGCTTGGCGACAGGGGTTCGTCGAACTTTTGACAACGACGAGAAGCAGTCCTTGTATTGCAGGAGCAGAGCTTTTAGTTGTTCTTATGCCTGGGAAGGTTCTGATTGACGTCGAAAGTTGGTTCAGGTACTATAGTCGTCGTTGCAGGTGCACTGGAATCCGTGAAGGCGAAAGCACTGCTGGCTTGTACTATTTCGTCGATGTAGGCGGCCGTGGTGCCTTTGTTAATGTGCTTGTATTCGGGGCTGAAGTTCGTGAGCATCACCCTTGCTTTCCCTGCACGTAGCTCAGCTATGCCTCTAGCGACGCAAATTTCATGGTCGAGCAGTAAGTGATGATCGCCCTCGATGACGCCCTCCATGTCTGCAGGCACTTCGGTACCGACGGAAATCATTACGCTGGAGCGAGGCGGAACGGTGACTTGTTCTTCAAGCACATTCAAGGCATGGTAACTTATGCTTGTATCCGGTGGTATCGCGTTGTGCGTTGAAAGCGTTATCGACTTGGACCTTAAGTCGATGACTGCACCGTGTTGATTTATAAAGTCCATGCCTAGGATGACATCCCTGGAGCAGTGCTGCAGGATTACGAAGCTCGCCGGGTAAGTGCGGTTGTTTACCGTGACTCGCGCTGTGCAGATTCCAGTCGGCGTTATTAGGTGGCCTCCCGCTGTCCGAATATCGGGTCCTTGCCAGGCTGTTTTCACCTTCTTCAACTTGGCGGCGAACGGGCCACTGAAGACGGAATAGTCGGCTCCAGTGTCGACGAGAGCGGTGACGTTATGACCATCGATTAGCACGTCTAAGTCGGTAGACCATCTTCTGGCGTTGCGGTTAAGTCGTGGCGTCGGATCACGGCTGCGTCGGCTTGCTCCGCTGCTGATACGTCGCGTCGGCAGGTCTTCTTTCGGCGGCGAAGTGTTGTCGTCAAGGCTCTTGCCAGGCGGCGTGCTGATAATTCGTCGTGATGATTCGCGAATCTTCTTCGTTAGCGGCGCAGGATCTTCGGAATTGCGTCGTACAGCAACCGCACCTCAATCAGTTGCTGCCTTTAGTTTCCCGGATAGGGGCTCACGGACCGGCCCCGGGCTGGGCCAGTGTATGGTCGGCGCTGCGGCGACAGGTAACGTCCTGGTGACGGCGAGCGTGAGGGTCGTCGTGGTTGCCACTGGGCTCCGGCGAGGTAGTCAGCGATGCCACGTGGTCGCTCGCCAAGCTGTGGACGTGGCGCGTTGACGGCGAACCCTCGTAGGCTCATCTCGCGGTATGGGCATCGGCGGTAGACATAGCCGGCTTCCCCGCAGCGATAGCAGAGCGGGCGGTGGTCGGGGGCGCGCCAAATGTCCGTATTCCTCTGGTAGCTGCGCTGGGCGACGGGCGGGCGTGTTGGCGTGCTGGCGGCGGCGGTGGACGACGGAACTGCGGCGTTAGGGGGCCCTGGCGCGAGCGCGGAGGGGGGCCTTGACGACGGACGACGGCGGCGTAGGTCATCGCTTGCGGCTGTAGTTGAGGCAATGCCGGAACTTCTGGCACTTCCAGTGACCGCTGAATCTCTTCTTTAACTATGTCAGCCATCGAAGTCACCTGAGGCTGCGACCTTGGGAATAATTTCTGCAGCTCTTCCCGTACAACCGCTCTGATCGTCTCGCGCAAGTCGTCGGCGCCTAGCGCTTGAGCTTCGGCGTAGTTTGTCAGTGCAAGGCGGTTGTATTGCCTGGCTCGCATTTCAAGCGTCTTCTCGATCGTTGTGGCCTCCGAAACAAATTCTACCACAGTCTTGGGCGGGTTGCGCATCAATCCGGTGAATAGATGCTCTTTCACGTCCCGCATCAAGAACCGAACTTTCTTTTCCTGAGACATATCGGGGTCGGCGTGACGGAAGAGGCGAGTCATCTCCTCCGTGAAGATCGCGATGTTCTCGTTCGGCAATTGCACTCTGGTTTCTAATAAAACTTCGGCCCTTTCCTTTCGCACGATATTCGTGAACGTCCTCACGAAATTGGTCCCACGTCACCAGGGTGGTCTCTCTGTTCTCAAACCAGGTCCAAACAGCGTCATCTAATGAAAAGTAAACATGGCGCAGCTTGTCGTCGTCGCTCCATTTGTTGAACATCGCGGTCCTCTCATATGTCTCCAGCCAGGTTTCAGGGTCTTCAGCCGATGATACACGAAAGGTCGGTGGCTCCCGAGGTTGTTGCAGCAGGATGGGGGACGCTGGTGCTGCCATTCTGGTCGTTGACTTGGCCTTGATTGCAGTGGTCTTTTCGGGAAGAAGTCCGTACTCCGGCAGGAGTCCTTGCTGCCTACGGCTAGCTCGCTGGTCCTTGGCGACGTTGGTCTCGTCCTCCGGTTTCGGGCTTGGGTCGCGGCTTTGCGGGGTTGTTCGGTGCATGAACTAACTGGCACCTCCACCAGATGTCACGTAGTAGTGACGGTAAAGAAAACAGTCGTAAAACTGTGTATGACGAAACTGGTTGTTTATTGGGCGAACCTGTGCCCACAAAAGCAAGCTACACTCAAAGCACAACGATAGCGGCCAACACAGTCGGCGATCGTCGAAAATTTGATCAGCGGCGGAACGCGTCGGCTTTTATACCTGAATCAGCGAAGGCTCCAGATTAATCCCTGATGCCCGTGTGTCTTCCAGAAAGTTCTAGACAATTCGCGTCGGTCATACAATCAGATAACATAAGCGTCGGTGAAAACAGGCAACGGAAAGAAGCATCGATAACGTTCTAGAAACTTCCGATACAGGCACGTCCTGCGCCGAGCGATAACGTTTAACATTTGTCAGCCGGTGGAAGGCGGCCACCGGTGAAAGATAAACATGTATACGTGTCAATATACATTACATTACCTGCGCAACTTGACATCTGCTACACCTGTTCGCTTTCTAATCCATGCTGCTGTCATCTGATCTCAAAACGTTACACCAATTGCATTTCATTCCATCGCTCATTACGCACTTTCTTAGCCCACTCGGCAGATGCTGCTCAGTTTCCTCCTCCCACTGGGATGCCACCACCAATCGAAAGAAATAAAAGTTATTTCTCTCTGTCTCTATCTCGATATATCCGCCTCACCTGTCCTAGGCTGAAAGCTGCTTTATGACAAAAGGGGTAGGTGTACTATAAAGAACTTGTCTGCGCCATTCTTCTAGAAGCAGAACATTAGAATATGCACGCGTTGCTTTTATCGCGTTATTACAGACCCTGCGGGTATTGCGCATCTAGCCAACCAGACGTCCGTCCTGCCTTTCTTTGGTTCTCTCTCTCTCTCTCTCTCTCTCCCGTTAATTAGCCAAAAAAAAAGGCATCCACGGGTGTTCGCAGACACTTGTTCTGCTTCGGTGGGCTCGTAAAAACACGTGGGACTAAAGGTTAACCTGCCAGGGCACCTACATAAGTTAATAGTCGGTAGAATAAATTATGTATGCAAATATTTTCTGTGTCCATTTTTAGAACATCATGGTGGCAGCAAAGACGGCTTTGGGGATGTTTGACGCGCTCTCAGCCCGTTTTACATGGGCAACAATGCAGCATATCGTGCATACACTTGCAAAGCACAGCGCAGACGTAATACGAGATGCCCCGAAAGTATAGTTGGTCTTGATGAAACACACTATAATAGGGAGCCAGCACTGAAAGTTCGCGTGGTAACAGCAGCTCGGTAACACACAGCCCTAGCACGCGATGCCAGCACTTTTTAGTAGGTCATGCTTTCATTTCACGTCAGCAAATTCGCCGCTCGTCATGTGCTCATCACCTAACTGGGCGTGTGAGCGTATGCGCTCCCTATAAGGCCAACTGCTACGGACAAAGCTTGGCCAGGTGCGCCAAGCGGTATTAAGTGTTGATACAGACGCGCATCATTCGAGATACCATTTGTGCCGTCTTTATTGGACGGCCTCACCGCATTTCAGTAGTGCAGTAGCGCCTCCTAGCCAGCGCTGGTTTCCTATAAAGGAGGTGAGTTTAACCAGACCCGCCGGGGTGGCTCAGTCAGCTAAGGCGTTGCGCTGCTGAGCACGAGATCGCGGGATCGAATCCCGGCCGCGGCGGCCGCATTTCGATGGAGGCGAAATGCAAAAACGCCCGTGTGCTTGCGTTGTAGTGCACGTTAAAGAACCCCAGGTGGTAAAAATTAATCCGGAGCCCTCCACTACGGCGTGCCTCATAATCAGAACTGGTTTTGGCACGTAAAACCCCAGAAAGAAGAAGAAGAAGAAGAGATTAACCAGATGTGCGTTGCGTATAGAGCGCCGACTCCGCCGCTGCGCAACGCGTTCGCTCGGGACAAACCGTGCAACGCGAATGCCGGGGTCTAACGCAATCCTTTGCTCTATCCCTCCGCTTCTCTTAGCGCACATGCTTTCTCCTTCCGCCGCCGGCCGACTATTCTATTCTTAGTGTCCCTGTGTGTATATATATATATATATATATATATATATATATATATATATATATATATATATATATGCTCCCTGTGGGAGCGTATTGCCCCTCTTCGCGGAGCAGTTTGTTTTAGAGAAACGAGGTGGCGCTCACGGCGACGCGCCATACCTCTCCTCAGCGACCGCGCACGAATACGAAACCATTACCGCTTCTCACTTGATTCTGTGCGATCAGCTGTCGGAAGTGCAACTGAGTTTTCGCTAACACACTGTGCTCCAATCATGCTAGATTGAATCATGTGGATTGAAGACGTGTGAAGTAGTTGGCTGCAAAAATAGTGACTGGCATGTTAAGGAATAGAATGAATCTGTGTGGCCAAGTTCGCGGACCGCTGCTGCAACTGTTCGAACGTGTTACCGGCACTTCGTAATGTACGGCTTTCCTCGAGGATACAGGAATTCGCTCATCCGCCAGCCTTGTATCGCTAACCTTCAAAGAAAGGGCTTCATCCCCAGAACGTCGGCAAGAGTGAGTACCACTCGTTAAACAATGACAAAGGGAGTAGCGCCGCTTCCTGTCATAGTAGGTTTCGCGCACGTTATCTATACACATCTGTCCCAAATGGCAGGAAAACTTACGCCCACTCTATCGTCAACGTATCAAGAATAAGTGAATGGGCGCACACTTGAATACATGCGCACTGCATACGCACAATAAATGACGGACTACACCTATGGCGCACGAATGGTTGAAGCTGAATGTTTCGTGACGGTCCACAAGAGTAAGCGAGTTACTAGCTGTAATATATATTTGCTACAAGGTACCCAATGTACAAAACAGCTACGTTTCAAGCCTTGTGCGCAGCAAGAACAAATATATCGGAACTGAGCACACCCGCGAGCGATTAATTAGGCAGAAAATAATCAGACAGTGGCCGCACCGAGGAACTTCACTGAGTCAGAAACTGACAAGCCACTGCTTCAAAATATTTGCCCAATAAAGAACAAAGAGCAAAACACACTAATCCTGAATGAATTCATAATCAGAAAGCTTGGATAGCTTGGAATGCATATTTAGCCCCGCTTTTAGAACAAGCACCATATACGCTGCTTGCGCCGTTTGGACATAGCTTAATCAGCTCCGAAAGCGCTTTTGCATGTTCTATGAAGCTGTGATCAAAGCTTCGTGTCGTCCACCTAGTCACCGTCTACGATATCTCCGAAAACAGAGGTGCGCCGGCGTCATACACTTCCATTGTAAACAAGGAGGCAACGGAGGCAGTTGAGGCAAGCAATGGACGCGTCACCACGTGATCAAACATGGCAGCGCCCACGGGATCACCGCGAAAAGGGTCAATATATAGAGGAACACTAACTATTCTCATCGCATAGCGTCATCTGTCGAGGCGCATGGAAATCACTCAACAGCTTGCTTTCATGTGCACATGCGCTGAGTGGGGGAGGCCGGCGGCGAAGGCGGTGCGGAACGGGCAGTGCGGCACGCGTAGAGCGTGTCGTCTGCTAGAAACGCGGGCCCTCAGCTACGGTGGCTAGATCTAGCCACCGTACCTCAGCTATGGTACCTCAGCCATCTCTATTTGACAGCAATCAAACACAAACAAATATATGCGCACAGATAATAAAAGCGCAAATAAACATATGGTACCGCTTTTTCGGCACGTATGCCAAAAATTTTTACATGTCTTTAGAAGAAACAGACGTTAAGTAATGCTGTACAAAACGGCACAACAGAAGTACTTATTTTTCACGCGTGAACGCCTGCGAGGGCTTGAAGGGTCGGGATTTTCGTGTTCCATGCTTTCTTTTACCATGTCTGCAGTGTTTTGATTCATGGGTGACGGAACGAGGTATATTGATACTTGTGCGTGAAGAGACTGAGCAACAGGACAGTGTTTTGTTCCCGGCTTTAAATCTGGGTATGGAAAAGGACACGCAAGTTCTCGCTCTTTGCAGCGCCATGTGATCTTCAGCTACTGCACCGGTGGCGACAAAAAATTCCTGAAAGTAAGCGAGCGCTTAAAGCAATGGACGAAATATGTGCGTGGCACTTCGAGAAGCACCTTATTTTCGATAGGTACTTCAGCGAGCACAAAGGCGATGTCCTACTAGATGTAAAGAAAGTGCCTCGACTTCGAAACGGAGCCGTTCCTTCAATTTTTCAGGGAAGCCTGGCGCAGCTTAATGATGCTTAATGCCAGGAGGAACAAGAAGACACCGACGTGGAAGGACGGGAGGAACTCAACTCATTACGTGCCGTAATGTAAATTCTCAGCCTGGCCTTCGAGAAGATTCCCCCAGTTATGGAGACAACATCATCTGAGCTTCCGTTGTGAAATTCATAAGCAGCAAACACTAGCAGCAATTCCGCATTATTACGTTTTAATGAGAATGCGGCAATTTTGCTCGCAAGAGAACCGGGCGACACGAAAAGCATCGCGAGAAAAAAAGAAGCAAACGCAACATCTTAGCATTTGATGCGTGCTCAGATAAAAAAAGAAAAAGTGATAAACGTCAGCTTTGCAATAAAAGCATCTTTTCGCTGTCGTCTGTCATAGCTTGAGACCGCACGAACTGCCGTTATATCTCCTTAGCATTTGCCTAGTTTTTCTTTCCGTTTTATATTCTGTAATTCCTTTACTTTCTGTTCCTGTGACTTGTACAGTTCCATGTAGCCTACTTCACGAATGCCCTGTATTTGGCCTGTATAAAATAAATGAAATAAAATGATACACGACTTGTTTCTCCTGCTAACGTCACTCCGTGAACCGCAAGAGCTATGCGCGCTACAGGCGTCAGGGTATGCGCGGAGCGGACGACAAAACGAACTTCTTTTTTCCTTTTTCTTGTTCTTCCTTGTTTTCAGAAAAAGGGGAGGGGGGGGGGGGCTTGGGCCGGCCGCGCCTCTGCTCCTTCCTCGAATGCCTCGAGCAGCCAGTCGCGCGGCAATTTTGCGTGTATTCGCGGGCTTCTTTCACGCTCGGAAAAACACTTTTACGTTGCACGTATTGAGCTACAGAAAGTTGTATCGGGAGTTTCTCATGTCGCGTACAATTTTCTCATTCATACTTTTCATCTAATTGTCATATTTGTGAAGTTGATTAATTAATGATGACTAAATATCTAAGTAGGTGGAATGCAAGAAATAGTCTGAGTATCTCCAAGCGACGGCAAACAACATTACCTTGGTTTTGTCCAGCTACGTGGCATTTGAATATTTTTAAACTTTGGCACAAGTTAACTGAAACACCCTGCATGAAGGACCGCCATCTTACCTATAGAACAGGAGGAGCGGGAAATCGTTACGCTGCACAAAACATTTTCCAATCTTGGTTCTTCCCTGCCCCGCAAGGTTACCCGAGGCGATAGTTACTATTAATGCCCATTAATTTCCATAATCACTGTTGTACTATTTGCGTCTCTGATTGTAACTAAATTCTCGTTCTTTTATTCAGATTGCCGCAGTGTTTGTTCTAAGAAGCACCCGAACGCACTCACCCGCACCACTTAACCCACTAAAACAGCTTACCCGAAAGCCCGGCCTAATGAGTTATTCTCTGTCACGACATCGACTCTGGCGAAGCAGTGGTGTCTCGCTGTGTGAGCCACGGATTGCGCGATAAGCTTTTGGTTAGGCCTTCCCGGCAGTCACTGCGTCGGCATTCCCTCGTTCACGCGAGGCGACGCGAGTGCACCGATTCAATGCCGCCTGGTTCAAAGATTCTAGCAGGGACCCCAGATGTACGTGTCGAAGGGGAATTCTTTACTGCCGTCGTCCTGTGCCATGCCACAATGGCTAGAGGCAAGTCGAGACCACGGCATTCAGCCAAACGTGTAAGGGGCCCTGACATCAATGGCGGGGCGAATCCCTACGCGACAGGTGGTGCGCTACAATGGGCGGCACCCAAGAATGCCCGCTCTCCCAGAATGTTTCCCAGACGTTCAATGGCGCCACCTGTTGCAGACAGCAGGTGACCTAAATCGCGTAAGGTGCCGCTATGTGCGCCGGCAGAGGCGTCACGAAGCAGGCGTGCAACAAAGGCTGCACCGCCGAATAACCGTGCACGACGTGTCCCCCCACGTCACCGACGGCGGCCAGGGGAGATTGAATAGAGCCACGCGGGAATAAGCTGCTCTGTAGGGAACAGTGGGCTGCTCTACATATATGGCTCGAAGCGCACGTATAGACGGCAAGAAAAATGCGATTCCTTTGGTTGGCGCGTTGTGCGCTAGGTAATTCACGTGGAAGACCATATGGGCAGCCAAGCAACTCAACTCAGGCATGATAATATACACGGTGGTCATATTCAAGTTTTACGGAATCCTTAAAAATCGACTGTTGCAGATAACGTAACTATAGTTCTTGAGCTGGATTATTCAGAGAGGCAGACATTACTTGCCCGAGAAATCGAGGCACGTATTCAACTAATTAACAAAACTTCAAAAGCGAACCTCTTAATTACGTTACGGCACATATTGCAATTTACAAATTGTAGCCATTGAGTTTGCAAGGCGGATCCAACTGAAATGAATGTCCAGAATGACACCAGTTTGGAGATATGCGCCATCGAAATTGGCGTAAAAATGCACTTGCTCCACCTACTTTTTTTCAACAAAACGCTCTTTTATGCATTAAAGCACAAAAGTAGCCGGGACGCCCGTGTATTTCGTCCCACACTTCCGGAAGTAATAACCCGAAACTGGTGTCACCTTGCAACTTCATTTCAAGTTGATACATCTTGCAACCTCACCGGATACAATTCGTAAATTGCAATATGTGCCGCAATGTAAGTAATTAAAAAGTTATTTAATGAATTTTATTTAATTAGTCGAATATGTGTTTCGATTTATCGTGCTAGTGATGTCCGTCTCTTCGAATAATCCAGCTTAAGGACAAGAATTTTGTTATCTGCCACAGAGACGATTTTTTTAAATTCCGTAAAACTTAACTTTCACCCCGTATATAGGAGTCTCATAATTTTAAACGTGCACTATCATCGCCCGAATGACCGTTGTCAGCGGCAAGCTGTATCCACCGGTAGCATCGCAACCAGGGTGGCTTATAGAGCTCCCTAGTCAAAACTGGACGCCTTGACGTTCGTACTAAGACGGCTTGACCGACGACCCATCGCCAAATCCGCGGTCCTGCCGGTATTTAACTAGAATGGACCGAAACTTGTTTTAAAGAACCCATTTCTGCCCGTGATACGCAACCAGCCGTGACATCGCCAGTTAGAGATATATATCAAGTGTTACGAATTTCAAAAGTTCCAGGTGAGACAACAGCAACAGCTGGTAGATCTTGTTGCGGTATCAAGAGCTGTAAAAACAGAGAAACCGTTACAAAAGGCAGATATATTTGTTATAAGTTCCTCCAGTGTACATATCCGGCTTTATATTTATGAGTACGTTTACTCTGGGAACCAATGGCCGACTGAAAAATCGCAAACAGGACTACAGAGTATAAGGATCGCATACAACCGCACAGAGAAGGAATCCGCGAATGAGTGAAAGTTTAGGGTTCCTAGAGAGAGCAAGGAGAGGAAAGGCGGGGAGGTCAACCAGACGAGCGTCCGGTTTGCTACCCTACACTAGGGGTAAGGGAAAGGGGAAAGAGAGAGGGAGAGAGTGAGCACTGAGTGGGATGATGCACAGGGACACTATAAGCGGTCTCTTAAACCGGTGCACTTCAAATACTGTACACTAATGCACAAATCGCTTTTTGTGCCAGTGACGGGTGTAGCCACGGTGCATTCAAAAATAATCCCGGGGAAACCTTACACTACCGCCATATTTTCCAAAAAGAAAGCCATGAACAACAGGGACTATGCTCTGGAAAAGCGGTATTTAATTTGTACAACCGAGCCGAAATTTTCTGAGCTGTCTGTGATTCCACTCATTATAATTTATACCTGGTATGACAAGCATGGGTGGGCAGAAATAGTGGATACTCCGTATTTTTGCAGGCTGTGTGTGCAGTCACGCACACTGTGATTGACGGGAGACGGGCAGAAACAAGATAACCAAGTCTCCAAGCACAAATCGCTTCAATCACTGGTGTGCGTTACGTATTCAGATTTCAATGTGACATCAAAGGAGACAAGGGACCAAGCGACAAACACACGCGTGGCTCGATACTTTCATAAATATAGTATATAACTAACGAAGTAAAGGTCCCGCAAACCCTCGCGGATATGGGGAAGCTGTGTTCCTTGTTGAATGGGGCGTTCTTACAATGCTCGTTAACAAATATGCCAGCCCTGATTGAAACCGGTGCATCCGTGAGCGAGTGCACTCCACCTGCAGCGTCGTTTCTTGGGAGAAAATTCATGGGTGCCGCTACTACGGCTCATCTCTGGAGAAATCGACCACAGCAGCTCTTGAATTTCAACTTGCCCTGTTTGTTATCGCGGCTCGATATGATAAAGATGAGCATTATCTGGAATGACGAGGCGGCTATACGACTATAACGCCCGGAGACAAGCGAAAGCGCACAGGGTGCGCCAGAGCTCGTATGGCCATATTCCGAAGCCGCGAGAGCGCTTCCAGTTGGGCGTCGTATACGATTAGCTCAGCTAACCCTGGATATGCAAAGCGAAAGCTTGGTTAAGTCTTGGTTAGCTTTTGATTATTATACTTAGGTATACACTCGTCGATATAAGTCAGGTATAAATTACAAGCCAACAAGTCCAAACGTTTTGCGAGCCGAATGGCTTCCTCAGTCTCCGACGCTAGCTTCGCGCGCTTGGCATTCCGGACCCTCTCCAGTGAGTGAGTGAGTAAGTGAGTGCTTTATTGTAGAATAAATTATTCAGCTGGCCTCAAGGAAGGCTTATCTATAGTCGGGGCCCCTATTTCAGGGCTCCGCTGGCTTCCGCAAGCCTGTTAGCTCGTCTGACGAGGAGAATCTGGTCCTCTAGGTCTGAGCTGGCAGCAGTGCTTCTCACTGATCTCTATTTGGATTTGGTATGTGAGGTTCTATGCTGTGTGATGTACAGTCCCATGTTATGTGGTACAGGGTTGTTGACCCGCACCGTGGGCATATGTCTCTAAAGGCTGAGGGGTGTATCTTGTGTAGTTTATGTCAGCTGAGGAAGGTGCCTCTCTGTAGCCTACGCAGATCGGTGGCCTCTTCAGTCTTTAGTTTTCTGTGGGGTGGTGGGTAGAGCATACGATTCCCTCTATAGTGGTTTAATATAGTCGAGTAATCGGGATCGATGGGCGTTAGGTCCTCTACTGAGGATGTGTTGAGGGCCCGGTAGTGAGCGTATCCTCGGGCTGCTCTATCCGCATGTAGATTCCCTGTGATCCCTTCGTGTCCCGGTACCTACGTAATCGTTTGGATAAATTCTCTTTGGCATTCTTCTTTGAGCTTGGTGAGAATTCGGTGGGCCGCGGCGGCCGCATTTCGATGGAGGCGAAATGCAAAAACGCCCGTGTGCTTGCGTTGTAGTGCACGTTAAAGAACCCCAGGTGGTCAAAATTAATCCGGAGCCCTCCACTACGGCGTGCCTCATAATCAGAACTGGTTTTGGCACGTAAAACCCCAGAAAGAAAGAAGAAGAAGAGAATTCGGTGTGCGTTCGTACCAACCCTTCCTCTTTGGAAATTCCTGCATGCTATTTGCGAATCTGTTAGGATTGTCAGCGGTTTCATTTATTTCCTTCCCTCTTGGATAGCGAGTGCGATGGCGACTTCCTCCGCTTCCGTGATGGAGCTGGGGGATAGCGACTCGCTGGAGGTTATTGTTCATCTGCAGTCGGTCACCACTGCTTTCTTAGCGTTGCCCGTGTAGAGTGCGGCGCCGGTAAATCGTGCTGCATTCATAAAGCCGAATTTTCTTTCAATGGATTCGGCCCTTGCCTGCCTCCTGCCGGGGTGGAGGTTCGGGTCCATGTTTTTGGGGAGCGGGGTTACCTGCTACCAGCTTCTGATGGTGCGCGGTATTTCTTGTGTTTGTTTGTGGACTTGGAGTTGGGCGTTGTAATCAAGTCTCTCAAGTATGCTCCTGCCTGTGGGTGTTTGGCTAGTTCTTCAAAGGTGTTATGAAGTCCTAGGGCCAGAAGTTTCTCATTTGGAGTGTTCTTTGGTAGGCGTATGGCAGTTTTGTACGGCGTTTTTATGATTACATCTGCTTTTTCCTTCTCCGCTTTAGTTAGGTTGTAGTAGGGCAGGCTGTATGTTACCCTGCTGACTACTAGCTAGGCTCCTCACTAGGCGGAGTGTGTCTCCCTCCTTCGTGCCCCTTCTTCTGCTTGTGGCTCACGCTATCATTCGGGCGATTTGTTGGGCCGTTGTTTTGAGGAGGGCGAGGGCATGTTGACATCTGTGATTGGATTGGAGCCACATCCCTAGAATCCGTAGAGTCGTTTTCTCGAGTATGTTGCCTCCATCGATGTTGAGGTTTGGGTCCGCGGGTACCGCTCGGTTTCCTTTCCCTTTCCATATTCTTATGATTTCAGATTTGTCGGGTGAGCACTGGAGTCCTCTTTGGCGGGCATATTGCTCTATTGTAGTGGCTGCTGTTTGGAGCTGTTCATTCTTATGGGCCAAGGAGCCCTTGGTTGTCCATATCGTGATGTCATCCTCGTAAAAAGCATGTCTGATACCCTGGATGTCTTGGAGTTTTCTGGCCAGGCCGATCATGGCGATATTGAAAATAGTGGGTGAGATTACCGCTCCCTGAGTAGTCCCCTTGTTCGGGGGGTGGAAGGTTGCAGTTTCGATCTCTCCCAGCTTTAGCTCTGCTGTCCTTTGGCTTAGGAAGCTTCGTACGTAATTGTACGTTCGCTCCCCGCAGTTGGTGTTTGCTAGTCCTTCCAAGATTCCTTGGTGGCTCACGTTGTCAAAAGCCCCTTTCATATCTATGGCTAGGATAACGTGTTCGCCTGCATTCGGAATGTTAGTGAGTACCTCTTCCTTTAGTTGGAGGAGGATGTCTTGGGTCGAGAGCTTAGCTCGGAAACCGTACATGGTATCCGGCACCTGCCCACTCTCTTTCAGGTGCTGTTGTAGTCTGCCGTTTACTACTCGCTCAAAGAGCTTTCCTAAGCAGGATGTAGGCGAGATTGGTCTCAAGTTTTCTGTCGCCAGTTTCTTCCCGGGCTTGGGTATCATGATTACTTTGGCATGCTTCCACCGCTCCGGTTCCCTTGAACCAGTGGTCATTTATGAATTTTGTGAGAGCGACTACGGCTGCGTTGCTCATGTTTCTGATGACGGCATTAGTTATACCATCCACCCCGGCTGCCGTGTTGCGTGTCGAGCTTGCTATAGCCGCTCTGACTTCTGCAACCGTGATGGGCTCGTCAAGCTCTGGGTTTGGGGTTCCATTGTAATTTTCTTCATATGGGGGTATAGGAGTAAAGTCCCCGTAACATTTGAGGTGTAGAGCCTTGATGATGTCTTCGTTTGTTCCTGGGAGGGTGTGTAGTAGCCTTTCCAGAGACTTTTGGCATTCGCCTTTGGTTTTTTGTGGGTCTATAATTGCCCTGACGATTTGCCACGTTTTGGCGGTGCCCAGGGTACCATCCAGGGAGTCACAGAATTTTTCCCAGTTTGTTGTCACTAGCTGGTTCGCGTACTCCTCGGCTGTACGGGTAATCTCTGCAATTCTGAGTTTAAGTTTCCGATTATGCTTCTGTTTCTTCCATCTTTTCGTGAGGCTCCTTCTAGCTTCCCACAGGTGCAGTAAGTGTGGGTCTCGGGGGTCTCGTTAGTTCTTGCGATTTCATTGGTGAATTTTTGTTTCTGGTTACGGATCTCTTCGCACCACTTATCTAAGTCGGTAATTTCATTGGAAGTGGAAGTTTGTGCTTCTCGAAACCCGTGCCAATCTCATTTTTGCCGTTCCAATCTGCCGCCGTATCTTCCCAGTTGGGATTACGGTGCTCACGATAAAGTGATCACTGCCTAGATTGTTGAGTGTATTTGTCCATTCCACCCTGTCACAGTTTTTTGACTATGGTAAGATCTGGGGTTGTGTCTCTATTTATACTGTTGCCCATCCGTGTAGGTATGGCTGGTTAACCTCATGTCTAGCTGGTCGATCTGGTCCAGGATGTTCCTGCCCTTAATGTCTTGTTTAGGGTATCCCCAACTAGGATCTTTGACACTGAAGTCGCCTACAATCACTAGCAGGCTACCCTTAGCGAGGTGGACGGTCTCCTTTTGTAGTTTACTGAAATCTGCCTTCCTTTGGCTAGGGGGACTATGCATATTTAGTACGAAGGCGCTCTTCTTTCTATTGCCTTTGTATACGAGTTCCACGATGAGATGGGAGATCTCTACTTCAGCGATGGGGTCGTGCCGAAAGACAGTGATTGTCTTTTCTACGAGTGTAGCTACTTTCCAATCGTTGTCGTGTGTGGTGTACACTTCGTATCCTTGGAGAGTGGGTTGGGTACCAACCTCTTGAAGGGCTATTATTCCCGGCGGGGTTTGTTGAGCGGCCACCAGTTGTGTTAATAGTCCCTTTTTGCGACTATCCCCGGCAGTTCCAGTGCCATATTTCAAAGTTTTCTTTGTTTGCGTTCTTGTGTCTAGCCATGGTTGCTTTCTTGGGACATAGCCGCGAGTCCCGATCTACTACATGGCTTCTCGGCTGGCTCTCTGATTGTGCTTCCTGGGGTTTGTTTGCGGATCGTCTTACTTATTTCGATCTGGCAAGCCTGTAGTTTTTGATCGAACCTAGTTTCTAGGTCCTGAATTTTTTAGTCAGTTGTGTTGTGACTTGCTCTGTAATACATGGCAGTATTTGGATGAGCATATCCTGAATGTGCTTCTTTTGGGCTTCCGTCAGTTCCTGTGTCTCCTCCTGCGGTCTAGGCCGTTTAGATGGAGCGGCTGGCTGTTGTTGTGGGCTTTGGGGTTGGGATTGCTGCTTCTTTAGCTGTGCATTCTCCCTTTCCAAATCGCCTAGTCTTATTCGCATGAGCTCAAGCTCGCGTTCTAGCTTAGTGAATTGTGTTGTGTTTGGTTGTGGTTTATGGTGGGAGGCTACTGCTGCCCAGCTCACCTCGTTACTGTTGGCTTCTTCCTTCTTCTTTTCTTGTTGTGGCTTGGTCTCGGGTTGCTTGTTGCCTCTGGAGCCGGACCACGTCCTAGACCTAGATTTATAGCGGGAACGGGATCTCTCTGGCGATGAGGAGCCGTCGCGGTCAGAGCACAGCCACCGCTTCTTCGGAACGTTTTCCATCCTGGGGCGCCTTTGATGTTTAGTAGTCGTTGTCAGTTGAGTATAGGTGGTCGACCTCGGGGCGGCACACGCTTAAGTTTGTTGCGACACTCGGGAGCGGCGGTCACATGAACACCCCCCCGCCCCCACAGGGCACACTCGGGTTCCCACTTGTGTCCTTCCTCTGGATTTTGTAAGTTACAGTTCTTGCAGGCCTTGACTGTGGGTTCCGGGCAAACATCGGCCAGATGTCCTGCATTTCGACACGCCTAGCAGAACTGGCGAGAATCAGCAGGAGATCTCTCCTCCGTAATAGTAGACATACCGAGGAACAATCGGGCCGTCGAACAGAATGATTGCGGTCCTGGTCTTGCCTAACATGCGGGCGTGCATAATTTTGACGCCCTGAGTGCGGACTCGCAGGTTTGCCATCAGCGCGTCTTCGGTCGTCCCTTCGTCGACGCCGTGGATAACTCCCTTGAGGAGGTATTCGGGAGTCGATATGCAGGCATTTACTGGGTGTTGCTTGCCTTGGATATTCAGGCTCGTAATCTTCATGACCAGTTCGGCTGTCCTTTCATAGGGTGTACTAACCACTATGATATTGGACCCCGGCCTCAGTCGCAGGAGGAAATCTTCTCCGCGGCACTCTTGCGGGCTTCCGCTGGCTTGTGAGATCGCCCGAGCCACTTGATGGGTTTGCAGATCCTTTACGGCAAGCCCAGGCTTTGGCCGTATCACGATTTTCATGTCGTTGCGCGGGAGGGGCGGCGAGCGGCTCCTTTCAGCCTTGCTTCCAAGCAGAGTGCCGTTCTGCTCAGGTGGTTTTACGAAATCCTTGTCGGAGCGTCCCCTTTTCGTGCGCATGTGCGCCGCGCTACACTGTAGCCGCGCCTCGCCACGCTGACAGAGGACGCCATGTTATCTTTTTCTACGCCTTGTCGCCGCGCTAACCGTAGCTGCCCCTCGTGGCTCAGGTGTTTCTCCTCGTCGGCGATTTGGGCGTCTCGCGCCTGCCTTTTGAGCTGCTTCCGCGTTCGTAACGATAGAGCGATTTTCCACTGGCCTTCTTTCGCGCTGTTCCCGGCGTCGGTGGCGGATGCCCTGTTGATCGCCCCGTCAGACAATAGGAAATGGCAGTGGCTATTCTCCCGGCAGCCGGGAGATCTTCTGCAACGAATTTCTGCCGGCACTCACCTCCTATTGGCTCTTGGAAGGTTAGGGTATGTATGTTATGTTAGGTTAGATTAGGTGAAATTAGGTTACGTGATGTTAGGTTAGGGCGCACCTGCAGACCGTTTTTCCCCAGCAGTTTGTCATGTGACTTCCGAGCGCGAATAGGAGGTGAGCGTCGGGAAAAATGCTGCCGGGAGAATAGACTCACCCATAGGAAATCCTCTTCGACGCCCGAGGCATCCTCCATTTGGTCTTCGTTTTCGTGGTCCGTGTCTATTTCAGTCACTGGGTGGTCCGGGCCTTTGTCCGATGGTTTTCTCTTCACCTCGTAGCGGGTACGGGCTCCCGGGGCCCCGCGTTCCCCTCCAGCCGGCAGTGCTGGCGTGGCGGTTCAGCGTGGTCGGGCGAAAGATGGAAATTTTGGGAAAACCGGGACTTGCCTTGCCAAAATCTTGGTATCAGCGAGTTCCTGGCGTCTTCCCATGCCTCTGTGTCAAATTTCGTGGTGGTCCGATGATTTTGGCCGCTGTGGTAGTCATTCGATGACGGAGCCGATGTGAGTGCCTCCGCTCACTTCGACGCTTACAGCGTCTCCTCCTCTCCAGTGAAGCAGTTCACCGGGCGAAAGACACGTGTCCGACGCCGCGGGGTCGTCAGACCATAGAGAAAGAAACGCTGCCAGCCAGCTGCGACGCCAACTGCGGCGGTTGCTAGAGAGAAATAATAAACTTTATTAAGTGCGAATGCACTTCTTAAGCGACCCCGAAAACTCCGCCGGCATCCGCGCTCCTCCTCCTCTCCCCTAGCAACGACGCGAGGAGCGGAGAGGAGCGTCTGTAGCAACGGCGCAGCGACGTCACGCCCCACGTGACTGCGCGCGCTCCGCCCTCCGCTCCGTGGCTGCGCGCGCCCCGCGCCGGCTCCGCACCGCTCTCCGCGCCGTGACGTCACGGCGCGTTGTGCAGCTGGCGCCTCCGCGCCGTGGCTGCGCGCGCCGCGCCGGCTCCTCGCACCCTCTCCGCGCCGTGACGTCACGGCGCCATGCAGCTGGTGTGCCTCTCCCCCCGTTAGGTTTGCACTCACCCTCGGCCGCTGCCTCTCCCCTCGCGCTGACAGCTCCCTCCTCGCCCGGTAACAGCCCCTCGTGTGCGTACTCTCCCCACCGCTCACCCCCTCTCCAACCGCCTGGCGTGTTTCGCTCCGCCGTCACGTGTTGTGTGTGTGGCGCCGGCGCGTCAGTCGTGCTCTCTCGCTGCCGTCTCCTTCGCTCGGCTCTGCAGTTTAGTCGCGCGCGCCCCCTCATAGCATCACCCCGTGCTTCGCACTTCCTCATACTCCCCTTCGGGAAAATGCGGGTTTTTTTTGTTTACCATCCGGCGTGCGCAAACGCTTGCTGCACACTTGATATTTGCGCCGTCTCGCATCGTCGCGTTGCTACTTCCAACACGGCATTATTAATCATCCACCTCGCATACTTTTCGGTTGGTCTGGGTACCTGGGCCCGCAGCGATCCCCGGTAATGAGCGCGCTCATGGGCTGGCCCGAGAACTCTCACACCGAGCCGCTGGGCATTGCTCTGCCAACATCCGACCGCAACCTTTCTCGTACGCATCCCAACTTGCTGAGATACGCCTAACTCGGCAACACTACCCCCCACCTCATCCTTCCCTTACTCGCCGACAGGTTGTCTGTTGGCGACAACTACTGACGAATACTTTCCCGACGCCCCTTTTCTATTCCTACCTCTCAATGCCCGCACTGCGGTGACCGCCCCACCCTACTGCATATGGTCTGGCTTTACCAAGACATTCCCCACGTCCTTCCCGTTCCAAACTCCACCCTCACCTCCTGGGAGGAGCGGCTGACCGACGCGACGGCGACTGGCCAGCAATGGCTGGTCGACCGTGCCGAGGAGGTGGCTGCTACCTATGGGGCCCCGGACTAAGGGCTTCACCTTCGAGGCTCAACCGGTCTCCTCGGCGGTTGCTAGGCGACGGCTCAGCTCGCGGTGCTGCCACAGGCCACAGCGAAACGGTAGTGTAGCTTTCGCTACAAAAGCCCGACCACACGGTGCAGATACGCGTCTCCGAGTCCATACGCCTCTGACGAAGGGAACGCACACGTGAGCGCTTCAATGCGCGTGGCACAGTGCTGCAAGACGTTTGGATTTGAGGAAAGCTTATTCTTAATTTGCGCAAAAGAGGCGTTCGCGATCGAGAACTCTGATCCCAATCGACTCGATCACGATTAAAAGTGCCCCACCTTTACACCCGTATAAAGTTTTGAGCACTTGCCTGTTACGGCAGCGCTGGGCACCACATTTCTGCTAAGCACGAGATCGCGGGATCTAATCCCGGCCGCATTTCGATGGGGAGAAAATGCAAAAACGCCCGTGTCCCGTGCATTGGGGGCCCGTTAAAAATGCCCTGGTGGTCAAAATTAATCCAGAGTCCCCCAGTACGGCGTGTCTCATAATCAAATCGTGATTTTGGCTCGTAAAACCCCAGAATTCATTAATCACATTTCTCGCCACCTCGGCCCACAAGCACCTCGCCACGTGCTTCTTCTTACTAAGGTGCTTGTGCTTCGGCGGCCAAAGTGCAGGCCGAGCCTCAACGCAGGCGGCCAGCGCTTCATTAGAGTGTTTAGCTTCATGAGAGTGTTTTAGCTGAGCGCTTTCTGTCCGCTCCGCTCAGACCGGCATGCAAATGCCAAACAACCGCTTAGCGGGACAACGCCATGAGCGCACAACGCTCATATCGCCAGCGGAACGAAGACCGCATCCCTCGCTCCGCTACAAAGCCGACTGAGCCGAGCGTGACAGCGTGCCTACTTGGCCTCTTCGTCGTTTTGCAGCAGAGTTGATAGCGCGTCGCTCGCGTCTCGGTAAGACGCGCTTATCAAATGCGATATCTGCGCAGTTCCCTGCAGTATCTCAGAGCGTGAAATCTGAGCGGAGCGGAGTGTAAGCGGCGCTCTGCTAAAACTGTCTATTATTGATAACGTCCATCGTCTTTCTGCGACACGGAACCAGCGGTGAGTCCCGGCGTCTCAGCACGATTTTGAAACCACATCAACCTGTTTGCAAACCCGCGCCGGAAGTTTACATGCCTGCCACCTGACGTCGGTGCACAGATTGCCACTTCCGTAGCATACGTTCAAAATGACGCTCAAAATCAAGAACTGCCTGACGCGCGAGCGGCCTGCGCGTCTCCTCGCTCCAGACGCGTTGGACAAGGGTGCGACTGTTTTCACAACAAATCCGTGCAGAGGCGGGGTCTCGGCTCGATGACGTATCACTATTTTTTTTTTCGACGAAGACAACGCTCGAACGCAATCATGTGGTTCGCATGAATGCATGCTCCGGAAGCGTGGCTGTATAGCTTAAGTCAAGCAAGTGAAGAGGAAGACATGAGCGATTGTACCGAGACCACTACCGCAGAAGAGAAAGCAAACGCTACGAGGACGACCGCGGCGCGCGGGAAGCGTCTCAGAACGGGCATTCCGAAATTGACAGAGGACAGCACCAAACGCAAGGTTAAACGCCTGGAGCGTCTGTTGCTGGCGCCAAGGATAAAGAAAATTACACCATCTTCCCGTAGGGGAACCCTGAGAAGTATGCGAAGCAGCCATGGGGTCTACTCAAGTTCCCATTAGTTTTCAGTTCATCATTTCCGTTAGGTTGAGGTACGTAGCTACCGTTATAATTACCGTGCGTTGCGGGAGGAGAATGAGAGGAGCGGAGCGAGCGCGCGCGTCATTATACCGCGAGCTACAGTGGCGCCCCCCAGCGGAGTATGCAGCGCCTACCGTCGCGCCTCTAACTTAAGCTGCTTCGCATTATCGCGCGCGGAGCCGCAGGTGTTGCCATTCGTTGCGCAATCCGGAGAGGAGAGGAGCGTCGGAGAGGAGAGGAGGAATGCCGAGAGGAGGGGAGAATAGACAAGGAGGGGAGGGGGAGGAGGATGCGCATGCACAGTAGGGGTGTGGACGCCGCACGGCGGATGGATGGATGGAGGGAGGGAGGGAGTGACATAGCCCCGACCATAAGATGCTCCGCATCTAAAAATATGTCCCCGAAGTCCGGTCGGCGTCATCGTCACCGGTGCGGGGTCAGAGACGTGACGAGTAACACCCCGGACTTCCCACTGCAGGGTAAAGCCGCGGTAAGCGTTGTATTGTTGGTTGGCGCTTACAATCAGTATGATTAGTATGCCTGCACCACTCGCGTCGGTACGCTCAATGTCTGGGCGCTAGTCGCAAGAAATATCAGGTCAAACGATTGGACCGCAAGCAGGTCTTTTAAAGGTTAGCAGAGAGGAGACGACCGACCAATTGGCAGCACAATTTTCTTTACGGTACAACGCATGCGTGAGCCATGCGGTGGGATCAGCCAGGTGTACCTTGTTTGTTAAAAATTCTATTGGCATTGTTGTGGAAACAGTTACAAGCTGCTTGCAAGTACGTTTTTGTTTTGTGTGATCTTACTTACGGGGAGGCAAAAATGGACGTTATCTTTTTACTTAGGCTGCACGCGGTCTGGCGTAGTCTGTTAGCATATAGACACTGTGATGTTAAAGGCCGATCTGTGCATGAATATTTTGTGAAAATGGTTGTGAAAGTACGTGATGTGTACAAAACGACTGACTGTGATGAAGATGTGATATCAATGTTGGATCCTTCTGCACATAAAACGAGTGTGATGACAAAATCGTATTTAGGCTTGTAGTCAAGCTGGAAATAAAGAAAAAACAGACTGTATGGCCTAGTGATTTCTATGCGCGCTTTAGGACCGGTGGTAAGCGGGTTCGAATCCAGCCTCGGGAAGAAGTTCATTTTCTTGATATCACCATTTTCTTCTTTTTTTCCCCTCTGTTTGGCGGCGCGGTGGATTGTGCCCCGGTGCCACGGCGGTGCCGGGCGCCGACGCGAAGCGGCGGTCGTTGGGGTGTTGCAGAGCGCAGCGTAGCAACACGGACAGAATATACTATATGCAAATTCTTCTAGAAATACGAAAGAGAAACCCAGGCACACATTGTAGTGCACGTAACCTTTCCGGATACCAGATACTTCTTGCGACACAGCACACATCACAAACCAAAAGCAAGGACCAATTACGGGAAACAAACATTTCTCTATCAGTACACAAAAATAAATAACAGATAGTGAACCTGTATCCTGAAATACTTCTTTAAAGACATTTGAAAAAGAAATAAGAGATTGGCTAGATAGGGAGGATATTTACTTTAAAATTGAATAAATGAGTTTATTACATGAAAAATATCAGGATCCACATGATATGATTTCAATTATATTTTTGTTCTTGCGTTTTTGTATTAGCCCAAATATATTTGAATGCATCCATGTCCTGTTTCCAGTTCTTTTTATTCTGTATTATTTTATCACAAAATTAGGATGTTTTTTATTGTTTTTTTGCGCATGTTGTAGAATGCTCTATAATTTCGCTGACATTTATTTAGTGCATAATTGTATAATTTTAACACACCATTAGAAGCTGAAATGTTTAGTTGCACGTTGTACTTAGCCGTTGCTGTTCATTGCTCTATAAATTTGAAGATATTGTCGCAAGATGCGAAAAACGGCACACAGAACGACGGTGGTGCGACAGCAAACACAGGCTCTATATTGAAGGCCCAGCAATAATTGTCCGCGCCAACTTTAACTTCTTCGGCGAGAGAGATGCTTGCGCTCGTGTCCATCCCTTCATTGTCTTCTTTAGTCGTGACAATATTTTAATCTAATGACAATGGGCGTTGTTACCATGAATTTTCACAGTAATCAACGCTGTTGTAACTTGCGAAATTATGCATATGAGGTCTGTTAGAAAAGTATCCAACCTTATTTTTTTTTTTTTTTGCGAACACCTAATGGATATCAAGCAAGCGCGCTTACATCAGCCGACCTTGAACCTTCATGCGCATGCGCGAATTTTTTTCCCGCCTGCCGATAGCGTTAGTCGCTGGGACGCAGTGTTTGAGGGAGGTAGTGCGCAGTGCTCTCGTCGGTTTATTATTATTATTATTATTATTATTATTATTATTATTATTATTATTATTATTATTATTATTATTATTATTATTATTATTATTATTATTATTGCAAGGAAACTGACGGAGCGACTGGAGCAGCGCTACTGCATCAAATTTTGCCAGAAACTGGGTGACAGCCAAGTGGAAACCATTCGGAGATTCAGACGGCTTTCGGTGACGATGCTATGAGCAGCACACAGATTAAGGAGTGGTACAAACGGTTTAAAGACGGCCGCACATCGGTGGAGAGCGAGCCACGCTCCGGTCGGCCGTCAACATGCCGAAATGACCAGGTCATTGCCGAAGTGAACGCTGTGGTGATGCGGGACCGTCGTGTGACTAAGCGACAAATTGTTGAAGAGGTGGGCATCAGCACTTTTAGTGCACATTCCAATATTACCGAAGATTTGGCCGTGAAGAGAGTTGCGGCGAAATTCGTGCCGAAACTGCTCACGGTGGAGCAAAAGCAACTTCGTGTTGAAGTCTCACAGGACATGCTGGATTCGACAAACAGTGACCCCGACTTCATGAACACCATAATCACTGGTGACGAGTCTTGGGTGTACCAAATCCCAGTCAGTCAGCAGTGGAAGCGTTCCACGTCACCAAGGCCAAAGAATTAAGGCCCGCCAAGTGCGCAGCAACGTCAAAGTGATGCTGACTGCTTTCTTTGACTCCCGCTGTGTAGTGCACCACGAGTACGCACCACAGGGTCGAACAATCACCAAAGAGTACTACACGGATGTTCCTCCGACCGTCACCTACGTGATGTTGTGCGGCGCAAGAGACCGGAGTTGTGGTCGACAGGAAATTGGCGCATCCATCACGACAATGCTCCTGCACATTCCTCGCACTTGATTCAGACTTTTTTGGCGAAAAACCAGACTCCTGTAGTTCAACAGGCTCCTTACTCTCCTGATATGGCCCCCAATCAAGAGGCCATTGAAAGGAGCGCGATTTCAGACAAGAGAGGACATTATGGCTGCAACGACAGCTGAGCTAAACTCCATTCCGAAAGAGGCCTTCTCGGAATGCTTCCAATAATGGCAGCACCGCTGGGAGAAGTGTGTGGAGTCCCAAGTAGACTACTTGGGGTGATTACATTTCCAACGCTCCAGTTATGCCAGTGTTTTTTTTTTTTTTCGGCCAAAGGTCGGATACTTTTCTAACAGACCTCGTATGTTTGTAATCTGCTGCCAAACCAGTCGTTTGCGGGGGCTGAGATATTTGTCAGGCTTTATGCCTTTAGTCTGAGCCTACCCTCGTTTTTAACGAAAAATAAAATTCAATTCAATTCAATTTAGTACATGCGATTACACCCCGACTTCAAAGAAAGCTGCAGATACGCCTTAGAAGGAGCCCGTCGCGGATATTATTTGATCATATACACCTGACCTGGGACGCAGTCCACTTCTTGCTGCAATTGGCACTATCTGATGGCTACGAGCGGACCACGAATTGGGCCTAGTGTATAAAATTGATTTAAAGGGACATCCCAAGGCCCCTCAGCAACAGGAGAAATACAGTAACGATGAAAAAGAATATAGAGCTCAGACAGCAATGTAGAAATCAACAGCTACATACTCCACGGTCGTCACGCCGGCAGACAAAACGGCGGGTCGACGTGTAACCGCGCCCTTATCAACCGCTCTGCCATAGAGAAAGGAATTCAACAAGAGGGGACACTCCCATAGGGCCCAGCGGCCGAATTGACTGCAGCGTGCCAAGCAGTCGGTGTCGATCACTTCCGGTTTCGGTTTTGAGCGCGCGCATTTTGAACGCAAGCTAGCACGCCGGCTGCGCCCCCCCCCCCCTTTTTTTTTTGCTCTTCGTGCAGAATCGGTTTATTATTTAGTAAAAATGATTGCGAACGATCTCGTAAAGTCCCATCGAATCTGTGCCACGTGCAATTCCACAAAGTAGACGCAAGGCCTTTTGTGCAATGAGGAAATATTTATTTTGCTCTATATAAAAGCTCGTTCCGCGTTTTTTGTGCGTTCATCCAACGTTGTGACACCAGCAGGTAAGGCAGTAGTTCCTGTATGAAGCTCCACCGGACGGCACCAGCTGAAAAAAAAGTAAATTACAAGCATGTTACATTTGCAAGCACGTAACAGCATGTTACAAGCATGAGTCATTTTGGTATTTAGAAATAGGAATACTGCGTGTAGAGGCGAAACGTGCGAAAGCGGTGAATGGGCGGCCTTACAAAAAGCAATTCGCTTTACATACATGGCGTAGAAAATACCCGACTCATCCCAAACATATATGAAAACATCTGGTTTCCAAGCGTTCCCGCCTTTCCGGGCATTATTTCCTGCACTTTGGCAGCACAAATACACGGGCGCCTTCGCGTTTCCAAAACTTGGCCTCGGGCGACGCGACGGTACGCTACATACATAGAGACGGACGCAACAGGCTCTCAAGACAAATGCGTGGGTGCAATGCCTTTTTTCAGTCCTTTAGAAGACGTAATTTTCGAATTACAAGTTTTTGATATGTTCGTCGTTCGCGCGTTCTGCCGGCGCCAGCAGCACACCCCATGTTATCACTCTTGGCAATCGGCCATCGCGTTTTCAACAGGCGTGAGTACCGAAAGAAGGTATATATGTTGTTGCGGAGCCACAAAAAACGTCACAGACTTGTCCCTCTAAGATTCATTACACGCCAAACTTTATCACCACGGCCGAGCTGCTTATCGCTAACTGCGTCACAGCGCGCTATGCGGCCAGCGTGCCTCAAAAGTACCCCAGAAAGTAACGAAATTACTTTTCAGTAATGTCTGGCGTCAGAGAAAGCGGCACAAACTTCTCCTAGCAAGATGAACTAGACTACACACCACGGCTGAGTTCTCGCTAACTGTGACACGGCGCCCTGTGCGGCCAGTGCGGCTCAAAAACCGAAACAAGTTACAATAGTCCCATAGGAAGCGTCGGAAACATGTCTCAGCACGATTCATTAACTCAAATTAACTGCGCCAGGATGGCCGAGCTGTTTTTCGCTAACTGCGTCTTAAGTCTCGGTCCCGTGCCGTAAGCCTAATTGCGTCGTAGACTGTGAAACAAGATTTCTCACCTTGCCGTAGTCCAATAGTGCAGGGGTGTCTTGTCCCAGTGCAGAAGGAACGCAAGAATACGCCGAGAGCCCAATAAACCAGGTTACATTTAAAAAAGAAAAAAAGAAGGAGACAGACGGGTCACCGCGCGCGCAGCCATCCTCGCTGGCTTCGGGGTAGTGTCTGGCGGATGACGCATGTATCTGGCGCGTCACTGACCTGTGGCTAGGTAAGGCAAGGAAAATAAGTCGCAAAGCTTAAGTTCATTTATACGCAAAACGTTTTAGTTTTCGCGGCAAAGAATTAAAAAAATAAATCAATGCCTGTTAACTTAAGTTCACTTTCTTTTTTTTTTTTTTTTTCGATGCTAGCGGCAGCTAACGTTCGGTGTCAAAAGTATAGCGTGACGTAGGGTGACGTGTTTGCCAGTTTTTGCCGAGTGTCCCCTCTTGTTGAATTTCTTTCTCTATGGCTCTGTTAACACAGGAGCGCGCCCACGGCTTCTCGCCCCATCGTCGGAGAGAGCCAGATAGCTTCTGCGGGAATGGCAATGCCGGCGCGGAGAGGCCACTAATAATTAATCGCGATCCAGGAAGCGCACGACAGACGCAGGCTCAGCAATGACGCAGTTCACCAACGTATCCGAAACGTTTTCAGCGGTATGCGGCCGGGGGCAGCACCGGAAAATGAAAAAGGCGACGGCCTTCTCGAGGCCGCCGGAAAGAAAGTAGGCCACATGCAAAACCCCACCGAGAGAAGAACAATAAGCGGCGTCGACCCACTGCGTCACCATATGACACGAGCAGAATTGAATGGCGCACACTGTGGTCAACCGCGCAGTAGAGTGGAGCTGTTCGCGTTGTCTTTTTATTATTATTATTATTATTATTATTATTATTATTATTATTATTATTATTATTATTATTATTATTATTATTATTATTATTATTATTATTATTGCCTTAGTTTGCCTTACGGCATTAAAATGAAGTGTTACGCATGATTGTGAAGATTTGTCTCTTGCAGAAAGTTCAATAAAGAGCGATGATGAGGACTTGAATAAGTCTGGCGGCCGATTCGGGTGGAGACCCACACGGCTCAGATGACGTCGACGAGTTGATTGCAGACCAGGGCATGTCCCGTACTGGCGCAGGACAGTACGGGCATCTAGAAGAGGCGTCGATATATCCCCACCGCACTAACTCTTCGGAGCGAAACCTCCTCTTGACGGGTGAGGCCACCCAAGAGGTAACAACTACACCGAGGAATGAGAGCTCGCGTGGTGCGCCGAACAAGTTCTTTCCGAATGTCGACTGTTTCAGCGTGCGGAAGCATGAGCAGAGGCAACGGGTGTCCGACTGTCAACATGCGGCGTCTGCTGCGGTATGAATGGGAACACTTGATCGATGAATCCAGCATACTCAAACCGGGCATGGATAAGTCGTCGCACTGCGGTGAAAGTCCATCGCTACACCAGCTGAACGATCGACCCAACGAGGTGAGCGTGCGTCCTATCGGTGTGGAGGATTACGCTTTTTGGGCGTTACGCCTTTGCGATTGGCAACAGAGCAGTCAGGCCATCGTGGAGTGCAACTAGCTCCGCCAGTACCGAGGTAATGGCTGTCATCATTATTATCAGCCTATATTTATGTCCACTGCAGGACGAAGGCCTCTCCCTGCGATATCCAATTACCCCTGCCTTGCGATAGCTGATTCAAACTTGCGCCTGCAAATTCCCTAACTTCATCACCCCACCTAGTTTTCTGCCGTCCTCGACTGTTCTTCTCTTCTCTTGGTACTCATTCCGTAACTCTAATGGTCCACCGGTTATATATCCTGCGCATTACATGACCTGCCCAGCGAATTTTTTTTTCTTAATGTCAACTAGAATATCGGCTATCCCAGTTTGCTTTCTGATTCACACCGCTCTCTTCCCGTCTCTTAACGTTAGGCCTAACATTTTTCGTTCCATCGCTATTTGTGCGGCCCTTAACTTGCTCTCGAGCTTCTTCGTTAACCTCCAAGTTTCTGCCCCATATGTTAGCACCGGTATAATGCAATGATTGTACACTTTTCTTTTCAATGACAGTGGTAAGCTCCCAGTCAGTATTTGCCAATGCCTGCCGTATGCACTCCAACCCAATTTTATTCTTCTGTAAATTTTTTTCTCGTGATCAGGGTTCCCTTGTGATTAATTGCATGGTCTAGAGAAACGTACTCCTTTAGAGACTCTAGAGGCCGACTGGCGATGCTGAATTCTTGTGCCCAATTGCCAGACTATTGAACATTATCTTCGTCTTCCGCGTATTAATCTTCCGCCCCACTCGTTTAAGGTCCTCAATCATTTGTTCGAATTCATCCGCATTGGTGCTGAATAGGACAATGTCATCTGCAAACCGAAGACACAGTATCAGGGCCATCTAAAGGTCTCGTTGGTATTATGTAAACAGTGATGCTCACCCTCTCGGCTGGGGGACCGCGAGTAAAGACGCAACCGCATGCACGCGATTTTCGAGCGACAGCGACAGGCGACGAGCGACAGGTTTTGCCGTCGCGGAGGGCTAACCGTCGCTACGGTACCGTCGCTGTCGCTGGTCGTGTCACCGGTTTCTGGCCAGCCAGAAAATATCGCTTCTCGCCCGGAAGTCAGCGCGACGACATCCGCTGGGGACAGCGATTGCACAACAACATGGCAGCAATCATTCTGCCCGCTTCGATCTGAATTCGCTCTTGCAACTTGCTCTCTGCTGTGACAGCAAAAAATAAATAGTACAATCAGTCATCGCTTCACCTCATCGCTAGCTGAAGACTGAGTATCGGCGCTCTCTTGTCGTTATTATTGAGATCGGTTGTTTTGTTTTGACGCTGTTAGGCCTGAGACGTCACCGAGACCCGAGAAAGTGTTTTAAGTTTTACTCATTTACTCAACAGATGGCGCCACGGCACCTTACGCTGTGAAGTTTAGGTAGTGATCACAAACGTATTAAGGTGAGTTTTAGAAGGGAAATGAAAGTAGGTAGGAGGCAAGATGAACAACCAGGTGGGATATTTTACTCGGAAAGGCAGCTTGAAATAGCAACCCAGCAAATTGAGGAAGTAATTTCAGAGGATACAAAAACAGAATGGACATATGCAAATTTAACAGGGCCATTTGAGCTAGAGCTTGCTAAGGTACGAGTCAGGACAAAAGGGAACAGAAGACGTAAACCCAAGAGCTGGTGGGATGAGGAGGTTAAGAAGGCCATAGAGAAACGTCAGGAAGCATCCAGGGAACACAGATATTCAAAGCAGAGGGGTGAACCAGAAGCTGATGTAGGCAGAAAATGGAATAACTTTTTAAACTGTAGAAGGGAAGCATCCCATTTGATCAATGAGAAGATTAGAAGAAAGGGGACCCAATGGTTGTCAGAAGTAAACAAAAAGGATAGAAAAGCAGCGAAGAAATTTTGGAAACATCTCAACTCCTTGAGTAATAAGACTAGCCTAGAGCAGAGGTTTATAGTTACAGCTCAAGGTGTTCGGCTAGAGGGAGATGAGGCAATGGAACATATACGAACAATGATGACAGAAAATTTTTAAGAACGAAACATAGCATGTGCTCAACCAGGTGAGGATAGAGTAGTTAGTGCAGTGGCTCCACTGGCACAAAGCGAGTGGGAAAGGGCAGAGAAGAGGGTTCCTAGTAGCACGTCGACAGGTCCTGATGGCATCCCAATTATGTTGATAAAGACATTGGGCCCAAAATCTAAGAAAGCATTAAGAGAGGCAGTGAGCAAAATGATAATGGACGGTAAAGCCCCCGACGGGTGGAGACTGAGCAGGATGAGCATGATATATAAGGGAAAGGGGGACAAAGCCGACATAAACAACTACCGTCCCATAACAGTGACGTCAGTGGTTTACAGGGTGGTGATGCAGATTATAAAGGACAGACTGCATGCATGGGTGGAGAGCGAGGAGGTGCTGGGGGAACTACAAAATGGGTTCCGAAAACAAAGAAGGTTAGAAGATAATCTGTTCTCATTGACGCAGTGTATTGAAATAGCAGAAAAGGAACACAGGCCCCTATGGCTTGCCTTTCTGTATATCAAGGGAGCCTATGACAGTGTGGGACATACTGGGCACTCTAGATGTGGAAGATGGAGTAAGAAATCTTTTAAAAGATATCTATAAAAGTAACAAGGTGCTTATAAAATGGGAAAACAAGGTATCTGGTCCTATAGAGATACAGCAGGGGCTTAGGCAGGGGTGCCCTCTGTCACCTCTGTTGTTCATGCTGTATTTACAAGGATTAGAGAAAAAATTAGAGAGGAGCGGACTTGGCTTCAACCTTTCCTTTTTCATGCAAGGAGAATGGATTAAACAGTCATTACCAGGACTGACGTATGCGGATGACATTGTACTTATGGCTGACAGCAAGGAAGGCTTGCACAGATTAATGGACATCTGTCGTAAAGAGGGAGATAGCTTAGGTTTGAAGTTTAGTAAAGAAAAATCGGCAGTCATGATTTTTAATGATAATCAGGGCAGCGAGCATAGGATACAGGAGGTTACGTTGGAGGTGGTGGATAAGTACAAATATCTTGGAGTGTGGATAAACAATGGGGCTGAGTACCTAACGGAACATGAAAAATATGTAACGGCTAAAGGTAGCAGAAATGCAGCTGTGATGAAAAATAGGGCACTGTGGAATTACAATAGTTACGAAGTGGTGAGAGGGATTTGGAAAGGGGTTATGGTCCCTAGTTTGACTTTCGGCAATGCGGCCCTGTGCATGAGATCAGAGGTTTGAGCAAGGTTGGAAGTTAAGCAGCGAGGGGTAGGTAGACTGGCTCTGGGAGCACACGGAAATACACCAAATCAGGGGGTACAGGGTGACATGGGATGGACGTCATTCGAGGGCAGGGAAGCCAGCAGCAAGATAGAATTTGAGGAGCGATTGAGAGAAATGGCAGAAAAGCGGTGGGCAAGGAGAGTTTTCAGTTATTTGTACATGAGAAATGTTGATACAAAATGGAGGAAGCTGACCAGAAAACTGTCAATCAAATATTTGGACTGCAGGAGGGGTGCAAACCAGGAAACAGCGATTAAGAAAAAGGCTAAGGAAACAGAGAGGGGTCTGTGGAAAACAGGGATGCAGACGAAATCAGCACTGGGAACATACCGAACTTTCAAGCAAGAAATTGCCAAAGAAAATATCTACGATAATTCTAGGGGAAGCTCTTTGTTGTTTGAAGCCAGGACGGGAGTATTGCGGACTAAGATGTACCGAGTCAAGTACCAAGGTATAGACACGTTGTGCTGTGCGTGTCGAGAAGAGGAAACGGCTGAACACCTCATACTTTTCTGTAAAGGGCTTAACCCTACAGTGCAAAGCAACGGGGCTGATTTTTTCAAAGCATTGCGGTTTAGGGACAGTGAAGGCAAAATAGACTTTAAGCGGGTAGAAATAACCAAACAGAGGTTATCTGATTGGTGGATAAAATCAAGGCAGGGGTGAAATTTCACCCACCACAAAGTACAAAATATGTTCATAGTCATGGCTAGGTGGTGTATGCCACCGCCCGATTTAAAGGGTTCAGCCTCATCCATCCATCCATCCATCCATCCATCCATCCTGGCGGCATGGGACGGAGTTCCACTGGGGATGCATGGGGCGGATTTTCACTGGGAATGATAGCATATTTTAGCTAGGTCTAGATAAAACATTGACCTTTGATAAAATTGAGATTTCTTTACGCGCGCAAGACAACATTTATTCGCACAACAATATAAATCCGTCGCTACTCTTTTTGGTGATGTCGCGTTCATGTGGTTGCTTCACGCCGCGACACGACCGCGCGACAAGGTGTGCCTGTCGCGTCGCTTGTCGCTGTCGCTTGAATATCGCGTGCATGCGGTTGGGCCTTAAGCCATTGTTGCTGCAGGACATAAAACACTTCCCCACTAAAGCGCACGTAGTACTGCACTACGTGCGCTTGCACTAACGCTGCAAATACCAGCAGTTATACTACGCTGACAAGCGTCCACCCATTCAAGCGACGGGGAGCATCGCGAAAAGAACAAACGAAAAACAAGAGCCCGTATACAGGGTGTCCAAGCTACCACGCAGCATGTGTTTTTCCGAGTGTGAGCCCGCGAATACACGCAGAATTGCCGCGCGACTGGCCGCTCGAGGCACCTTGCGTGTATTCGGGGGCTTCTAAATTTCACGCTCGGAAAAATACTTTTATGTAGCACGTATTGAGCAACAGAAAGCTGTATCGGCAGTTTATCATGGTGCTCTACAATTTTCGTATTGACACTTTGATATTTAGGACAGCACTTCTCGAGTTAAAAATTTAAATTGTGGGGTTTTACGTGCCAAAACCACGATCTGATTATGAGGCACGCCGTAGTGGGGGACTCCGGAAATTTAGACCATCTGGGGTTCTTTAACGTGCACCCAAATCTAACTACACGGGTGTTTTCGCATTTCGCCCCCATCGAAATGCGGCCGCCTTGGCCGGGATTCGATCCCGCGACCTCGTGCTCAGCAGCCCAACACCATAGCCACTGAGCAACCACGGCGGGTACTTCTCGAGTGAGATAATTAATTATAATTACCTAATTAAATCTCAGTAACGAAAAAATTGATGGCGGCTACTCCATTGTACTGGAAACAATATACACACTAGGTTTGCTTCGCGTAACGCCGTTCCTTTTTTTTTTTTTTTTTTTTTTTTTTTTTTTTTTTTTTTTTTTTTTTTTTTTTATCGTGCTGCGTGATAGCTGAGACACCCTGTATACTGGATACTGACAAACCAGCACAATGCAAAAACACTTACCAAGTTCGTCTATTCTTCCATGCGATCCCGGTCAGTGGTCGCAGCAATCGCATCGAATGTTTGCCGAACTGAGGACGCTGTAGCACTCACAGTCACAAAATGAATCCTTTGCAGTGACCGCGCGCTATTCCAAACAAGTCCCGGTTCGTCACTGCCATGATCGGACGCGGCGCGTATAACGCGAATGGTACAAAATTGGCGCGAAACCGTCCAGAAAACACACACCATTGCCTCCGCTCATGACGCCATCTTTACAACTCCGTCCCGTCATGCAATGCTGCAACTATATAAGGAGACGGGGAGAGATGACATAAAAACATGGCCGTTGCTTCTGCGCTGAAGCACGACTCGGACATTCCGATCCATCTGCACATATTCAAACAAAAACAGGTTCGTCGAGAGTAAAAAACACAAATTTGTTGACAGGGTGCGCTCTTGGGAGCAATGTTGGCGCATTGAACACAGTCATTCTTTATTGCCATCACGGTGGTAGGACTTCAGAAAATTGTGTTTTTCATCTGTCTATATGGCTTCGCGGCATATGGAGCGGCTGTGTGCGGCTTTTCCGTGCTGTGTTTCCGCGCTGGCATGGATAGGCGCGTTGGACCAACTGTGCTGTTGCACAATATAACGAAATATGGTGTGTTGTAGACGTTTACTCGCACCGCTGATGAGTACACAAATAGTAATGGGGAAAACGGGCCAAGTGTAATAATGATTGCATTTTGCTTGCTCCAATTTCGCGCCTCGGTTGGGGCGATCGCTTGCTAACAATGTTCAATCAATACATCTTCCGTAGGGGCAACACTGATTAAGTTCTTTGGGCGCTTTCTAGGTAACGACGCATTGCGTCGGTTGGTCTTAATATGAAGAAAACGTTGGTACAACAGTCTACGATTGAGCTCGCTCCATGGATACACCCGACCAAATTCACACATATATATAGTAAACAAGGTTTCTGGTTCCTACCGTATAAACCAAAACAGTAATGATGCTTTCTTTTCTTTCTCTCCTCATAAACAAGCCAGAATAGGCAGAGGAGCATTACTGCGCCACAAAATAAACTAAACGTATGTCCCCAGTCAGTGGATGTGCGAATAAAAAAAAAACACATCAACAAAAACACTTGCGGTGTCGGCTTATCTCGTAATTTAAAATGTTACATGAAACCAAATCACGTGTAGCGAGCGAATATGATCCGGTAGAACAAGCAAGTAGCTTCATAGTGTAATCTTTTTGCGCACACAATTGACACGGACACAGTGAAGGGGAGACACACGAGCGCTTCACTGACACGGACACAGTCTCCCCTTCACTGTGTCCGTGTCAATTGTGTCCGTGTCAATTGTGTGCGCAAAAAGATTACACTATGAATTCGTACCAACTCGCCCAACTATCAGTTCTGCTGCAGAAGCAAGTAGCTTACTGCAGGACACATGCAGGGCCGGTGACCAGCGCTAATTGTATATTTATTCAGTCGGTGATTGTACTTCCGGCAAGAATCGTCATTATTCTTGCACATTATTTTCACGCGGGCTACTTCCGATATGCGGCTCTGTCGGCTCTATGAGCAATTTGCCCTTAGGCAAAATTTGCGACTGAGTAGAAGCCGTACACGTGCTAATCAAGCGGATCAACCATGTGTGCACGCACCCAACTTATCCTGCGCTTTGCTGATGTGTAAATTGCGAACTTCCACTCCTTGTATGAGGTCTCGGTGGACTCTCGGTTAAAGGTTGCTAGGAATTCTATAGGTTACAGTATAGAGGTTACATGCCGGCAGCAGATTAACTAATAAAGAGCTCCCGTCGCACTCAGCTTCGTCATTGTAACCCTTAGCGTGAGAAACATAATCAAAACATCAAAACCGGTGTAACCGTTATTTTATTCGTAAATATTCGTACACCGTTATTCGTAAAATAACGGTGTAACCGTTAGTTTATTCGTTATTCATGATTATAGGTAAACTTTAAGGTTACCAAGATTGGAGTATAAAAAGACAGGTTGGTACATCAGGGCCGGTATTTCTAGCGATGCCTTATTCCTTATTCTATATATATACTAGTCTTATCATCCACCGCTCACGGCTGGCTCATCCCGTTGATAATGTGAACGTGCCGTTGCTCTGACCACTAACCAAGCTCGAAAAGCGCGAAAAACCATTAGCATCGGAAAGGCATCGCTACAAAATACCAGCCCAGTTCTGACGAAATCAGAAAAGCGGCCGAAGATTCAAGAAAGGAAAGCATCTACAAGACAGTAGTGGAAAAAAAAGAAAAACATACAGCTAGGCTCACTCAGAAAGAAAGGAAATTGTTTTCTTTGTATTTTTGCGATACTTATGGGCAGACCTCTTCCTTCGTTGTGCAAAACATTGGGCGACGCGACACATGTTGCGTGAAACATTTTCTAGCTTGCTTCATTTTTTAAATATTGACCGGTCCTTAATATTTTAATAATTTCGCATGACGAGGGGCTATAACGCAGTGAACGTAGCAAAAAGAAGTTTCCGTGCACGCTTTAGTTTTAAAGGACGTAGCACGTTACTGTCACCTTCCCGTAATAAACAAAGAGAAAAAAACTATCGCCTCATGCCATAGGTAATGCAAGCTCGCGAGCAACCGTTTCGGGGCCATAGATGCAGCAGTTTTTTTTTTTTTTTTTTTTTTTTTTTTTTTTTTTTTTTTTTTTTTTTTTTTTCCTAACGGCTTACGCATGCAGGCTAAAATTGAGTGGCACAGTCTGCGGGGGTGGAGGGGGGGGGGGGGTGCGCCTGGTCTACCAATGCAATGCAATGAGAAAATTCCGCGTTGCACGTGCGTGCTAGACGTAAATTTAAATTTTCTGCTCGTGCCGTGATTATGCTCGCGATAGCATTGTGCAGCACATTCCCTCAATCTCGAGCGACTATATGATTGCGCGTATAGAGCACTGACGTCGACTACTGTGAAAAGGCCCGGCCCTATACTCCGTTCGATACATAGCAGTCAACGCTGTGGAAGCTACGCAAGACGTTCGGTCAAGAAAAGTTATCACTCCGCCTATGCTTCGCTGCGCCCCAACAGCGATCGCTCGCGTGATAATGCACATGATTGTCCTCGCGATGGGTTGCAAATAAAAAACCCGGAAAGAACATCACAAATAAAAATAATCTAGAACAACGCATTAGCAGCACAGTATACCACAGTGTGTTTGTTTCTAAGGATTAAATCTTGATTTATTCAATACTGAGCCTATATAAGTAAATTTGGAGGACGCTTAAGCTTCCCGAGCGTGGAACGCGATAGCATTCAAAGATCCCCGAATGCTTGTCAGGCTTCACGGCAACTGCAGCTTTCCACCTTCGCCTCCAGATGGCGCTCACCTGCCGAGGAGGTGAGCGCCATCTGGATGGTGTTTTGGCAAGTAACCTACCCGAGCGCGCCGCTGTATGAATGGTAGAAATGCTGGAAAATGGGTTTGTTTCTGAGTGTCCTCGTAACAAAATTATGTTTTCTCTTATATTCAAATTACAAACCTATGCTCTCATGTCTGTAGGTTGTGGTTAAGTCGTACTTTGTGATTTTTCTGACAGATCTTACTTTGTGAAATTCAATTAGTTCACCAGCACCTCTGCGCCACGCTGAGGGCCTGCGTGGTCGGGGTGGTTCGGGATAATTTTTACAGTCATGGTCGCCGACGCCGAAACCTATGTCGACGCCGGATTTTCTGCGAGACGGGGGCTTTAACGCTATCGCATTAAAAATCACCGTCCGAGCACTCCGTACAGATGGTTAACCAGCGAAGCTGAAACGTGCGGCCCCGGTGCTTGTCACTCGGTTAATCCCGACGGTACATTAAAGTATTTCTCAGTTACTGGTTACGTCTTTTTGTTTCTTTATGAGGTTACACACACGTTCGGCTGCGACGGAGAAAGCGACGTCACTGACGGTATGCCGTTGTCGCATTGCCGCTTCTTCAAAATTAAATTGCTTCAGAATTAAATCTGTCCGTCATGGTAAGTCAATGAATGGCTCATAGCCCCGTAAACGCGGCCTCCCCATTACGACGACAGAAGTGAAATTCTACGCTGGAATGATGAGCGGCAACGCAGCCAACTGTGGAAGAAGACGACGAACGCTGGAGCAGTGGCACGAGCGCGGTTGCGGCGCCAGCTGAGGACGACGACGCTCGAGCCATTGCTGACGATGACAATTTCGGAGTAAAGGCGACAGACGGACGAATCGGCTACAGCCACATACAGCTTCGCTGTAAAAAACAGCGGGCGCACAATTTCGGTCAAAAAACATCCAACTATATCCAAGTGCGAATCGAAGCCACTGCAAGAAGTCTCTCTAGCTTCCACAGCGTTGACTGCTATGTATGGAACGGAGTATAGTCGGTCAAAACGCTGGAACCAAAGGTGCTGTTCGTGTTTTGTACGCACTACATTCATCGGGGCACGGAGTGAAAGCCGTAAAAAAGAAAAACTCACAGCGCCCACGTTTCTTTCGCAACATGTGTCCATTGTATATAATCCGGTTACGCAACTTTTCTGCAGTCTGAGTTGCGCAAGATTTGGATTTTCAACCGAACGCCCTTCATCATCCCAAAATGCGCTCGGAGAGTATATATAGACCATCATCCTCGCCTCTCACGGGAGAACATGCACCCTGCCACAAATCGGCGGCCGTGCAGGACTGGTTTCCCTCCTCTTGGGCCTGAACACCGAGTGCAGCGCATGCTACATTCCCAGTGGTCGCGGTGAAAAGGTTCCTATTTTAAAGGGCGTCTCAAACAGAGGTGATACACCGCCAGGTACGTACATTTGGTAAAAGGGCCGCGCGCTCGCAGTATCTGGCCTAAGTGGTTCTGCAGTGCTGCGCTTGATCTCGTATAGCGGTCGCAGATAAAGCTGATGCCGCCGCGACGACTGACCGCGTTTCCTGGTCGACGCGGCGCGGGGGAGAAGCGAACGGCGCACGACTGGTGCGCATTGCTGCGGCGCCATCTTGGACTCGCAAGGACACCGGGCGTCCTTGCCAAGGACGCCGCCGAGGCTCCGCGGTGCACCAAGGCCTCCGTTCGGGCCGCTGCTCCGCACATAGAGCGCCACCTTTATTTCTCCAAGTGTACTTGGCTGGCGCCAGTGGTTGGACGCCTCCGCGGTAATCACCGGCTGCGTGGCGATGGACCGCGCAGTAGAGTGTCACAGTTACTGAGGTTTAAACGTCGTCGGATAAGCTGCAATTCCGTCAAACTAATCAGCAGTTCCGTTTGCTTCGCGTGGACTTGACTGTCACCACTCTAGAGAGGTGCACAGCTGCAGAATAAGGCAAAGTGCTCCGTACAGAGAAATGAGGCTCTGTCGTGCACGGGATGTCATATCCAGTGTGCTGCCCTCAACCCACCGACGCGCGTGCACTGTCCGGCTTGCTGGAGAAGCCATTGACAACTTTATAGCACCATGGGGCTGCACCACGCGTTGAAGCTGCAGCGACACACAGCTGGTGTGAGATGGTTGCGACTGGCAGTAACACACGCAACAGCTAGAATAGCTGTTCTTCGCACGCAATGTTCTTTCAACGCAGTCTCAAGCTACCGTTCTATACATGAGCTACCTTGTGTGCTGCCATTCCTGATCATAAATGGAACAGTGCAACAACACATGTGTCTTGTAGTCATCCCGGATGCCTTGGCACATAATGAATGAATGAATAGAGCATTCATTGGCAGGATGACTTATTAGCCTAAGTGAGGTAGGGAATTGCAGCACTATAAAATTAAAGAAATAAATAAAGGGGAGGGGGTGTAAAACTGACCATGAGGTATCAAACCACACGCATATTTCCCATCTCTTTTGTGAATTCGTAGAGGGTCAGGAGACGTTCCCGGATCTCTGTTTTCTTTGTTTCATTTTTTTTCTTTTGGTGCACAAAAATCAAATAAAAGCATCTCTACTTGCGAAGAAGTCATCTCCACTTGCGGAGTCGTCCATTCGTCCAGCGTCGGTATTGTCCCCGCCTGTTTGATGGCAGCTACAACGAAAGGCAAGGCGATCCAATAATAAATGGCGTCAAGTACAAGCACAAGGGCTGAGCTATCACTGTCGGTTGGTCTTGGTTCGTCTGTGCGCCTGCCAGCGTGCAATAACGGACGGCGTAAAGGCGACACCTCGCTTGCTGCCAGTCGGTAAACATATGCAATCGCGGAGTCTATGGCGGTGTCTGCCCCGGGCGAGCCGGCAGGCTTCTGAAATAGCCAGGAACTCGACAGTTGTGACATGAGGAAAGGCTTCCTCCGGCGTATACCAGCCTGGTTTTCGTCTGACAAGCGTCGAGCCGGCGCACTGCTATCGCCGCGCGCGTGTGAGTAGCGTCCGTGTGTCCGTGTGAGTAGCGTCCGCGTGTGTGTGTAGAAGTGCATTGCGGTATGTGCATGTCGGCCCCTACGTGCCGTTTGGCGTAGTATTAAATGCAAAGCACTTCTTGACGAACATTTGCTACTTTGACAGTATCTATCTATCTATCTATCTATCTATCTATCTATCTATCTATCTATCTATCTATCTATCTATCTATCTATCTATCTATCTATCTATCTATCTATCTATCTATCTATCTATCTATCTATCTATCTAGCCGCCTACGTCTTGGTACTCTTATGGTCGTATCGTTAACTTGGTATGTACCAAAAGTATCATAGTGTAAGAAGAGGGTATGATGAACATAAATGATAGGTCATGACATGAATTTCTTGACATGCGTGTCATGTAGGTCATGACAATGACTCAGTGAAAAAATATGAACACTCAAAAACCACTGAAATGGGTTCGGACGTGGGTACTAAGTGAAGGAAACACTAAAGGATGGTGGTAGAAGTCATAGTCATGAGCATGACTCAGCAAAAATGAGAATGACTCAGCGAAAAAAGATTAACACTCAAAAACCAATGGAATGGGTTCGGATGTGGTACTAAGTGAAGGAAAAGACTAAAGGTTGATGGTCGAAGTCATATTCATGAGCGTGACAGGCTTTCGCCTTAAGGTCTCTTAGGTGTAGCTAAAGGAACTCCTGAGGACTCATGACATGACATGCGTGTCATGTAGGTCCTGAAAGAAAATAAACGTCTTGGTGCTATCATGGTCGTTTCGTTAACACACTGCTTCGCATAACATCAATTCCCACGGGGCGTGGGATCTGCCGGCTTTTTATTTATTTATTTTTAACAGAGAAGCTGTTTATAAGCCAGCCGTAATTTGTGGTGCGTATCAAGAAACGCGAACCTGGTGCGTATCAAGAAAACAAACTTTCTTGGGAGGCGGGATTCGAGCCCGCGCACCCCCGGTCCCAAAGCGAGCGTCGTAACCACTAGGCTATACAGACAGACAGACAATGAACTTTTATTTTACAATGAACTTTTATTTCTAGGCTATACAGTTTTTTTTTATTATTATTCACTAGGCTATACAGCCACTTTCTTTTTTCTTTAATGCATGGAAAATAATGAAGGTATATTACAGTGCGGACATAGCTACACACTTGAAACTCGGGCAAACACACACATGCGTCCAACAAGTGCATCCAGTCAGGTGGAGGTTCCTGCGCAGCGTGCACACTTCTTACATCAGCTGCACTTTCTTGAAAGAATGATCTTGTAGATCGCGGGCTTTCGGCATGGCGATCACACATTCTAGCTCTCCATAGGCTATACAAACCCAGTACTACGAACATGTCATAGGGAGGACCGCCACTAATTTTAGGAATCTAATTGCGGTAGGAATCTAATTGCGTATGGAGTGATGTCAATGTCCTTTTTAAGCGTCCGTTGGAGAATGTCCCAGAAAAATATAGCATCCGTACAGTCTATAAAACAGTGATCTATGGTTTCAGCACGTGGACACAGTCGACAGTTCGTGGACCATGGCACGAAGCAGCCCCTCGCGTTCAACCAGGTTTTAACAGGAAGTGTTTCCGTGTGCAATTTAAAGAAAAATGTTTTAGCTCCAGGAGGTATGCACATTTTACGGACCCGCCTAAGTACATCCTGATAAGGCTGATTTAAATAAGGTGCACGATACAAAGGATCTGGGAAAATCGAATCCACCAGTGCAGCAGAAATTGCTTTTCGACTCGCAGTGAAAATGTACTCCAGGCTGAATCTCACTTTCAAGAAAAGGAACGACCTCCTTGAGAAAGCCCCAAGGAGTCTGTGTGACATCTTTGGCATCTGATGACACTACTATATCAGGAAGATAATGAACTAATCGGAGCTGTAACATTTCACGCAAAAAAGGATGGTCACTGTCTGGAAAGAAAAACAGACGAGAAACAATTTGCCTGACGAAGAGATGGACTAATCCTAGACCACCTCGTTCAGGAGGGACGAACAGATTATCGCGCCGCATCGATTCGCAACTCGAGCTCCAAACAAATGTTGCAAATACGCGATGCAGTGCCTGAAAGCGAAGTCTTGATCAGTGCAGTACTTGCAGCACATACATGAGACGGGAAACTAAGAACACGTTGCACACTTCAGCACGACTGAACATTGACAAATTCCGTCCTCGCCATGAACTCACTTTGTATTTTTCCTACTTCTCCCGACTGTTGCTATTTCTATACTGTGAGAGAGGTACACCTAAATAGCACAGATCTTTTTTCCATTGAATGCCTGCGTAATGTGATGGCATTGTGGCCCATAGTCCAAACCAAAAACCTGAACTTTTTTCAAAGTTAATGCTGGCACCAGAAGCCGCACAAAATTCTTCTGTAATTGCGAGAGCAGTCTTTACACTCTTTTTATCAGTACAAAAGAAGGCCACGTCGTCTGCATGCATATGCAAGAACCCGAATGTCACTCGACGGCAGTTTAAACCCTTGGAAGTTTTCTTCTTTCAGGATGCTCATACAAAGTGGCTCCAAATACAGGCAGAAGAGAAGCGGTGACAAAGGGCATCCTTGTCTTACTGATGATTAAAGCCTAATCGGATCGGAGAGAGAACCATTCACTATCCACCTCATTGAGCCATTAGCATAACATATTTTGACACCCATATTTATATGCTCTAGTACACTAAAAAGGAACGAGTGATTCACCCTGTCGAACGCCAGATCTAGCTGTACCATTGCTACCTGTCCAATCCCCTCAGCTACACACCCAAGCATCGATCTCGCAACGTGAATGTTGGTCTGAATGGACCGACCTCTGATGCCACATGTTTGATGATCACCTACCACAGATCTTATCGCCACTTGTAAACGGTTAGCTAATACTTTCGCGAAAAATTTATAATCCACATTCAATAAGGAAATAGGCCGGTATCCGTCCACTTGTTGCAATTTAGTTTCATTGCTTTTGGCTATGCATGCTCTGCAAGCGTGGCTGTATAGCCTCATAGGCTTGCATTTATGCGAACCATATCATTGCGTTCGAGCGTCTTCGTCCACAGCTGGCGCGCTCGTACGCTCGTGATCTGCGAGGTGAAAAGGTTTCGCGCGCTATGAGAGCGAGAGAGAGAGGCATTCCCGGAGCGGGTCTCTTGGAACGCGGTGTTGCAAGCTGCACTATGCAACGCGCTGTGCCGGCCGTTAGTCCGAGACGCATGAAAGGAAACTATCGTCATCATGAGTAATAAGATGAAAAGTTCGCGCGCATTTCCGGAAAATGCTGGGCTACGATCGCCCAGCTTCGCTGTTTCAAGCGTTGCGCGGCCGAGCGCAAGGTTAAGCGTTATTTATTTATTTATTTATTTATTTATTTATTTATTTATTTATTTATTTATTTATTTATTTATTTATTTATTTATTTATTTATTTATTTATTTATTTATTTATTTATTTATTTATTTATTTATTTATTTATTTATTTATTTATTTATTTATTTATTTATTTAGGTACTCTCAAGGCCCTGAGGCGTTACACAGAGGAGTAAGAGTGTCAACAGCAACAAAGTATATGAGCAGGTATATTTTGTTACTAAAGTTCTTCAACTGCACAAATGAAGGATGCAGGTACTGCGAGGAGACGACGGAGGCAGGCAGGCGATTCCAGTCGACGCTGGTCTTCGGGACACAGGATTCGTATAGTGACGTTTAATATGGCGATTCGGAGCACCAACTTTGAGATGACGGTCAACGCACGGTGCTACGTAATGAGGGAAAGAGAAAAGAGATTGCCTTCGCTCTTTATGCCTGTGCGGGAAAACCGAATACTTTTTGGTCGGTGATCTCAACATGTTCCCACGGAGCAGTGGTGCTGACACTAGATCGGGAGCGGTGCGTACTAAAGACTGTTCCTTGGACGGTACTGCGAAGGCTGTTCCGTTCCTTCTGGGTATACTGTGGAGGACATTTGTGCATATCGCTGCAGTTCCTCCCTGGATATGTCTGGACAAACTATTGAAACACGTAAGGATTCATTGTGGAGACGTTCGAGTTGCTGTAATTGCGCATGGGTCATTTTCTAGGCGGTCACTCCGTATGTGGCCCGGATACTATAGCGTGGCTTGTACGAGGCGGAGCGCGACTAACATGTCTGCACCTCCCAAGCACCATGACATAAGGTGTGTTATCTTACGTCGGGGTCAACTGCTTAATCCAGGTACTCGTTGACCCACGTCGATCTATGGGGATCCCAAAATTGGAATGTAATCGTCTTCGGGTGGTGCGATGGCCATAACGCCAAAAGTGAAGATAACGGCCGCGACTTGAGTGCCATGAATAAGAAGTAGTGCGTCTTGATTGACGAGTGGCCCATGCCAGTTGGTTTGAGGAAACGTTCAATGCATTCAAGCGCAGACTGCACGAAGGCAGATTGTTTATATATGAAGGAAGTATAGTTCTTCGGATCCGGTGTTTAATAAAGTAAACGAAGTGCAGGCGCACGTAGAAAAGCAAGAACCTTTAATTTCATCAAAACCTTTTAATGCATCGTATTAGCGTACGCTAATACGATGAAATAAAGTTTCCCCACCCCCAACATAATTTCAAACAAGACAGTGTTCTCCCCCTGTCGCCGAACCGCGTTTATCATTTATCCTTCGAAAGTTTCTCTCGATGTCGGCAGTTTTCGAAGACCGGCTTCACGAAGCTTTCATCGAGGCGCGGCATGTCATCATAAAGTACAGGCTGGTGATAAGGTGTACTCCTTAGCAGAGGCGCCTTCCTAGTGGTGGCCGAAAAGACGCCTTATGGCTTTCGTTCGGCTGGACCTAGCTCTGTTGCTGGGTGTCATGTTCGCAAAGCAAAGTGACAGCGTATGGAATGCGGTCAGCCAAGGATGAGCATTTCTTTCGAACGAAAAGCTATCATCGGGTGAAACGCCCTTAATTCTTTCATTTTTCGAGCGCGCTCTTCTCCAAACCGTGCTTGTTCCTTTCTCCGGGCGAAGGTGGATGTTAGGCGCGTCGCGTGCAGTCTGCGCATTCGGGTCGAATCGATGTGACGCACTCCGTGAAATGTGTGGAGGACACAGCGGCCAGCGGACAGACGGGGCTTTAGGACAGACAAGTCAGTGGCGCCGCCTGGTTGGCGCAGCCTGGAGCGGCGGCCTTGCATTCGCAATCGCCATTGCGTCACCACGCGCTGTCCCCGTTACCGCCAGGGCATCGAGGGCCCTTGATAGCGACGGGGAAAAGTTTTCACGCGCGCGCGGCCAACCGGCAATCACGAGCGCAAGCCCTTGGCACAAAATTCCCCGCCTTAGCCTTGGGAAGTGTAATCGCCGTCTGAAGAAGCACTGCGTAGAAAGAGTGCGCTCTCTGCATTTTCTTAAGGCTCTCATTTCTGAGTTTTTACCACGTTTTCATTAAACGACGTTTGAGGCGCGCCAATGTCAAGGCTTTGCGGAGACTGAAACCTTCATCGTTCAGGCCAAGCTTTATCAGTGAACGGTTCCTGCATTTTGTAAACCGAAGCTTCCCATTCAAGAGATATTTTGCCGCGATCGCGTCTGGGCCTTTTGTGCGAGTGGCTAAGATCATTTTTACTTCGAGCGGTGTACCAAGCACCTCAGTGAAAGGTTTCGAAACGGAACTGAACGACCAAAGCGCGGACCTCGCGGTGGCACCGCTCGAGGGCGCAGTGTGTTCAGGGGGGAGAGACTCGGCGGCGGTCGCTACATTGCGTCGATGCTAATCGCATGAAAGTCGACATCCTGCAAACGAAATCTTTTTTAGGGCTCAAGTAGTAGGAAGGAAGGCGACAAGAGCCTTCTACCTTCCTTTCTATACGAACTGCGCACTAAGAAAGGTTTTTCCTTTGTTCAAACAACGTTTCCCCAAGCAGCCCAAGCCGCCACCCTTTTGTCGACATTCATCGTGAGATGTATTCTGCCAGAATATTTAATGATATTAATGAATTCATAGAACGCCAAGTCCGCACGTGGCGCATGTGTGAATTCAGACAGGATTATCTGAGTAGGCCTATACCTGACGCGGGATCGATTCCGTCCATTCACGATTGTTTGTCATCGAAATGCGGCGCGTACCCAGTGGAACATGCCCAGTGACCCAAATTGGCGTCAAAGAGATTCACTCAAGAGCGGCACATATCCTAACACGGGTTAGCGTGACAGAGGTTTCGTTTGTTATGGGCCGGGGTTTGGTGTACCTTCAACAGCGTCTGCTTGGAGCTCGAACCAGGTTTATCATCAGAGAGGGTCCGGCAGGAAAGACGAGGCGACGTAAAAACAAATAACCCAAGTTTAATACATGGTTACGAGTGAGCGGTGTGCTCCAAAGAAAACATACGAGAAACGTTCAGCGTGTATGCACCTGCACGCTAGGGCAAATCAAAAGTGTTCCCCACGTGGCTGCAGCTTGCTGGCTTTCTTAAACCCTCCACCATCCGGGCACTCTTCCCTTCTCCTGCCCCCACTGCAGGACAGGGCAAACCAGACGAAGTAGTCAGGGTGGGTGACCGTAGCGGGGTGAACGTCCCCAGCGGGGGTGGTATAGTCGCAAGACGGCACGGCAGGTTTCGTCTCTGACGTATCTCTGACCCTCGCGACGGACACGTCTGTTCATGTTGACGAGCGAGGTCGTTAGGCACGCCATTTCCCATGCGTTTGCACGTGGTCCGGGCATGGCCGCTCTAAGTGAATCGTAACAGACTGCACGTGATCCGGGCATGGCCGCTCTAAGCGAATCGTAACAGACTTCCACGCCGCCGAAGGAGATCCCGATCGGCAGGGGACGGCATCCGCTGGTCAGAGGGATGACGCAGGTCGATGCTTGCAGTCGTTGTCGGTTTTCGCACAGCCATCTTGAGCCCGAAACACTGTGTTGATCTCCAACGTAGCTCAACGTCCCGGTCAGAGTCTAGATGCCTCAGAACGATCCAAAGCAGTTTCTTGTTCACCGCACTCGTCTGCAGAACTTCACCGAGACTCAGCCGCTCAGTCAGTAAGCGCGAGACGAATCCCCACTGAGCTCTGCCAGGCTTATTTCCCCGCTCAAAAGTGACAGTTTTACCGACTTACAGCAGCACTAAATACATACATAAATTTGTTATACGCTTCACAAGACATGACTTAACCCAACTGCGTAAACAAAAATAAAACCTTCCCAATCCTACGTCAGGAAAAAAAAAAGAACACACGATTTTGATGAAACGATCGACATTCTTGATCTAGGGGCTTCGACTTAAGCCATCGGCATTGCCATTGAGAGTTCCCTTTTTATGGCGTATCTCGAAAGAATATTGCTGCGAAGCGAGACTCCAACGCAGGAGGCGACCATTTTTGGAAGTCGGCTGCAACCATCTGAGAGGACATTGATCCGTTTCGATGACGAACCTTGAGCCCGCAAGATAACAAGACAATTTTACAGCGAAGCTGTTAAGGGCTCACTCATCGATGGTCGCGTCCAGCTGTAGAAAAAAAACTCTCACTGGCCGTATGCTGTATGTGCGAGTGAACGCGCGCGAGGGCGAGGGACGCGCGCTTTCACGGGGAGCGAACGCACGGCGGAGAGCAAACGTGATTTCCCAGTGGAAGGGGAGCGGTGGGCGAGGAGGGCATCGACGCACCCTCTGCTACCTGATGATAAGTGGTTCTTGAGGGAAAGGGAAAGGTTGGCGCTATCTTCTGCAGCCCTTGAGGGAGCACGGCTCAGCGCCAACGGGGAGGGGTAAGTGGGAGCGAAAGAAGGGATAGAGTGGAGTCGCCATGGCTGGGCGAAGCAAAACCGGCAGGCATAGGCGGCACGTATCAGGCCGAGATGGAAGGCCTTGGTGTGCTGCAGAGTCTGCAGGGGTGTTGTGCCAGGCCGGTCAGGCCCGGGGTGGGGTGGGAGGCCGTGAGGCCTTCCCGTTTGTAGAAATGTCCTTAGAGGCGTGCGGAGAGCCCTGACGAGTCAAGGAACTCCACGACGCCTCGAAGTGCAGAAAGGTGGTGTCGGCCGGGGAAGAGGAGATCTTCCTCCTTGCCAGAAGCCCTCTGCTACCTCAAGGGCTGCAGAAGATAGCGTCAACCTTTCCCTTTCCACACGAACCACTTTACTGCTGCCCACGGTGCGGACGAGCCCCCTGAACTATCTCTCTTCTCTTTCCTCTTTACCTCCTACTCCCCCTCACCCCTACGACGCTGCGCCGTGCTCCCTGATGGGCTGCAGAATTAAGCGTCTCTTCCTTATTCATAATAAATACCAGTAGTAGTAGTAGTAGTAGTAGTAGTAGTAGTAGTAGTAGTAGTAGTAGTAGTAGTAGTAGTGCGTGCTCTCCTACTGCGGCGCATGCGCGCAGCCCTGCCGGCCTCTGCGGCCTGTGCCGCCGATAACTCTCTCTGGGCTCTCGCCTGCTTCTCCCCTAAAGGCCAACCTCCATGGAGCGAAAAAGTGACGAGCGGCCGCCGCCGCCAGACGTCAAAAATTAGCAGTGGTTTAGCTCGGCTATGCCAGCTAGGATATACGTAGCGTGAGCTAAGTCGGCTACATCGTTCAGAACCGGTAGACTTGGTGGCATGGGTGGGTAAAGATACCCATTGGTAACGCTAAAGAGTGGAATCTTCTGCTTAACGAGAAAGTTCTTGCACGTTGTACAAACCCGCACCACGGTTTCACCCCACTCAGGCGGCGCCGCTAAACTCAACGTTTCGCGCATGGCACTACTTACCGGCGTCAAGTCTTTCATGTGCCACAGTCTTTCACACAGGTCGCACACATATCCAAACGGTGTGTTTACGAAGTCCGTTTCGAAGGTGCGAGTCGCTCTGGCGCTTTCGCTAAGTTTCACCGTATAGTCAATCAATCGGCGAGCCTTGACGTCATCGACGGCGTCTTGTTGCTGCAGCTGCTGAGATGGTCGGGCACGTCGCTCAGCCTCCTGGCGACGCCGCTTTGCTAGACGTTCCTCCCTTTGCTCCAGTGTCTCCGCAGCACGTTTAGCCTTCTGTTCGTTCTTCCGACGCTCAACCGCTAATTGCCAAGCAACTACTTAGGGATCCGATGAGTTCAGCTTCTCCGCTCTTCTGCGCCGCTGAACAGCAATTTCGCTCTCCTTCTCCATGGCTATACCGCACTGGCAAACGCCCAGCGCAAACGACGGGCCCAGTGCGAACGCCGGGCGCGCCAGCTGTGCGCCGTGCGCCTCACGCATGCGCAGCACGGCTCTCCAGGAGCCACGCGAAACTGCTCAACCTCGGCCAGTGTAGCTCACGCTTCAAAAATGACTTTTCGCCGCCGATCCACTCTCTCTAGATATTCGTCGCCCCGCGAACCGCCGCCGCTCGAAGTCGTCGCGCGCGGCAGAGAGCGTGGACTAATCGGACCATAGCGCAAGAGGCTGACTTCCGTCGGTCGCCCGTCGACGGGAGTTTTGGTTGTTGACGCTTGGCTACTGTTCGGATATTTCCTACCTTCGTTTCAAACGCTTGTTTTCCAGCGCTGTTTCACCTCCTTGTTGGTTGTTCTGCCTCGATGTTTTAGTGAATAATATGTGGTCACTGCTTGTTTCACTGTGGCCACCGCCCCGTGATGCTCTGCCCATGCATACCCGCCCATGCATACCATGCATACCCGCCCAACGGCATACCTGCCCATGCATACCCGCCTTGCGTACCGCCGTGTTTTGGAAAGACGTTTGATTGACGTTTGCAGGGTGTAGTTCACTGGCACATCTGAGAAAAAAACAATGTCGCAGTTTCACCCGAAAGGCAAAGCATCAATTGCGATAGCAACTTAGTAGAGAGCTATACGGAGTAAGGATAGTAGTTTTATCAGCTCTATAAACTTGGACATGCAGCAGCACCAGCAACGCGCAAAACTGTTGTCGACGCCGTCGCCATTTTGCTCGCGTTCGCACCGAATGCGCGCGGCGTGGGTGACTGTTGGCAGGGCCTCTGGGGGCGGCTCGGAGGTTTTCGACAAGATCAGAACGGGAAACTCATCGAGCAGCGTCTGAAGTCTTTACCACCTTCTCGCGTCGCAACGTTTTTATATAAATACGCATTTGGTGCCGCAGCTAAACGTCGCCTCCCCTCCCTCCCTCCCTCCCTCCCCCCCCCCACGGCCTTTCGCACGACGGAAGTCGCGTTTGCTCTCTCTCTCTCTCTCTCTCTCTCTATATATATATATATATATATATATATATATATATAGACGAATTCAACGACGATTTCATCGCCGTTGACGTCATACAGAACCTCACGGCGACGCCGACGGCAGGAATCCTTTTTGAGTGTCCATATAATTGCTATCGCAATAAAACGCGAGCTGAAGCATCGCGTAGGTGCGGCATATAAGCGGCTCGCTACTTTAACACGTTGAAGAGCGGTTCCATGCCCAGTGACACACGTCCAGTGACCCAAGTTAGTCGGGCGGTTCGTCCCGAAACCTGTTCCTTCAGCACAGCCAGCCCTTTAGACCATGGACACGGCCGCTGGATACCATTTTTTTTATCCAGTGGCCGTGCCATAGACAACCAAGTGACCCAAGCTGGCGAAAAAACTGTTTGATAGAAAGTCCCCTAAAAGTGCGTGAAGAGTCTAAAGGATTCTACTCGTGTTATTACACTCGTGAACGCTTGACATCGGTGACGGTCAAATAATCGTGTCGCCCTTTGCCATGCGTTTAAAACATATAACATGGCGGTATCTCACAAAAAAAAAAAAAAAACATTACGGCAGAACCCATCTCACGAAGACTGTCGACGCGGTAATGCGATTAGCATTCAAGCAATGTATCGACGCACCGTACGGCTGAAGTCAAATTCATATAGGTAATTCTGAGACTAGCGTTGCTTCGGCTACATGCGACATGTACTGTCTCCGGTATCGGCCCACTTTGACATGACACTCGATTGCCAAGGTCACCCATGAGCGTGGCGGCATTACGACGACTGTATGATGGCGATGGAATGACCATTAATGAAGTCAATTGGGAACCAGAAGGGCGGTATGACGAAAATGAAGTGAATATTTTTAAATGATGACGATGGCATAACGATGGCAGCATGACGACGAAGAGAGTTGGATGACGAAGCCGCAGTGATGGCGATAAAACGACCACGACCGCATCATGACGAAGGTATGCTAACGAATGCCTGACGTCTGTATGACGACAATGGCTTGATGATGATGCCCATGCAATGACCATGACGGCATCGTCGACCGCGAGCAGATTCATAGTGACCACGGTGTAAGATATACCCTTTAGGTGGGGACACGTCTCGGCTTGCTTGCGAGACGCGCTCGACCAGATAAAGCAGCAACGGCGCGCTTCCATCGGCCCCGTAACGGCAGCGGATACCTATCGGCGGGACGACGCAACTTCAGTTAGAACGCAGGCGTCTGCCCGCGGCGAGTCCAGCTAGTGTTGCTAGCGCGTTATTATTGCTAACTAAACCAAATTTCCACTGGCGACACAAATTCTGAGAGTACATGGAAATGACCTTAATAATACTACGTGTCATAAAAACGTCCCCAGTGTGAAAAAGATGTGGAACCTTAATTATTGATCGAACCACACGCATTTGCAAGCACACTGCAAGATTGTCGATATTTTCATTTGTGGTTGCACTCCAAGCCAGCAATCCATATTTAATTATTGGTAAAAAAAATTCGGCGGCCCTTCCCCTCCGTGAAGGTGGTTAACCAGAGAGGCTGAAACATGCGGCCCCGGTGTTTATCACTAGGTTAATCCCGAGGGTTTATTAAAGTATTTCTCGAATATGAGGTTACAGACACGATCGGCTGCGACGGAGAGAACGACTTCGCTCACGGTATGCCCGCAGTCCACCGTTGTCTCGAGTTTGCTCGGCGGCGTGGTTAGCAGCGTTCGATCAGCCCAACGTTGCTCAGCCAGGAATGGGTTGCGGACGGCCGCCTCCCACCTAGCTGAGCTGAGTTCAGGGCTTGCTATAAAGATACATCCCCACAGCATGTGCGAAAGTGTTGATCTATCACCGCAAGCAGAGCACGCGTCATCAGTGTGAATCTCCGGATATATCGCATGTAACATGAACAGATTGGGATAGGTCTCTGTCTGCAGAAGTCTGAATGTCAGTGCCTGAGGCCTGGTGAGCTTGGGGTGAGGAGGAGGGTATTGTCGCCGCGAGAGATAGAAGTGTTTAATAAGTTTGTAGCGCCTCAGCATGCGGCGCCCGTCAAGGAAGAAGAAGTTGGCATTCGAACGCGCGGCAGGTGCAGAGCGCGAATTACTGATTACTCATTCGATATGACTTTCTTGATTTACTTTAACATATAACTCTACGCTGTTGAATACTAATTTCATAGATATTCGGAAATGTATCCTCAATATTAATTTGGAATAATCCACCCATTTCTTGGCCAATCCCCCTCCGTGGGTAGGAGCCACAGGCGTGATAGGCTACAACAACAACAACAACAACAGAGCGCGAATAAAAAAATCAGTTCGAAAACTCAACGCTGTCAGGGCTGGATCTTTCTCGTGTTAGCTCCGACAGTTAATGGTGACCCGATAATGAACACGCAACCCCAACCATCCCGCATGGATCCCGCCGGCTCTTCCACCCAGCCTACCGGTCCTGACGCCCAAGAAGACGCCAGACCTAACAGTGCTGCGGTGGCTGCGATCCAACACGTCAACCTGCCACCATTTTGGCCAAACAACCCCTGCACATGGTTACTGCAGGTCGAGGCGTACTTCCGTCTACGGCAAATCACCAGCCAACAGACCAGGTACTGGCATCTGGTGTCCTCCTTACCTCCGGACGTAGCCGAAGACTTCACAGATATTTTAGCTTCGCCGCACCCGAGCCATCCCTACGACACGTTGAAGGAAGCTATCATTTCCCGCAAGTCCGAGTCTGAACACAGCAGACTCCAACAGCTCATCACGGCCACAGAGCTCGGTGACCGTCGCCCATCCCAGCTCCTGCGACACATGCGCCAGCTCATTGGCGGGACCTCCGCCCCTCAAGAGGAGAAGCTTTTGCGTGAGTTGTTCCTTCAGCGCTTACCGCAGAGCATGGTCCCGGTCCTCGTCGCTGCAGGAGATGTCCCATTAGACACGCTCGCTGAAATGGCTGATCGAGTGGCAGACTACTCGCGGGCACATAGCCTCAACGCCATTGTTGTATAAGGCATCGCTGCCGACTGCAGCGCCATTAGATGGCGCGTGCTTGGAGCCGGCCTGAAGAGAAAGAGGAAGATAGAATAAACAGTCAGGGACTGAGTAATGGCTGTAATGTCTCCTTCCAGTATCCTGCACGATACAACATATTTGGCGACGAGGATTTAACAGCCCATGTGCTACCGGCTTGCCCCTCATCTGTGCCTTCGATTGCTGCCTATCATCCTATACGATGAGTATTTCGGGACTACAACCGCCACCCCCTTTCCTATCCTCACCTGGACACCCGGTCATTCCATGGGAGCAATGGATTCAAGCGTTCAAGAACTACATGGTGGCGTCGGGCGCCTCCGACCTACCTGCCATGCGTCGGAAGGCGATTCTGCTCAACTGCTTGGGCTTGGAAGGTCAACGTATCTTCCAGACTCTGACGTCGGAGGACGACCCGCGCCTTTTGGCTTCGAGCGCCGCTGGAGAGACGTTGACGGCTCCTGGCCCTGATGAGTTCGACCGCGCCATTGTGATCCTTGCAGACCACTACAAGAGCTCTGTCAACGTCACTGCAGCGCGTCACCGTTTCCGTCGACGTGCACAAGCCCCAGGTGAGACGGCCGTCGATTACGTCACCGTGCTACGAGGTCTCGTTGGAGCATGCAATTTCGGTGACTTGGCGGACGATATGATACGCGACCAGCTCATAGAAAAAACTACCAGTGAATATTTGCGCGAACGTCTTCTTCTGGAAGAGTCTCTTACGCTTTCTCGGGCTCTTACCATTGCGAGACAGCATGATCATGCGACAAGAGAAGCAAAAGAACTTGCACGACACGAAGCACAAGTGCATCACGTTAATGACGAAAACACTTCAGAGATCAAAGAGAAGCACTGTGGCACGTGCACATGCTATAAGAAGCAAACTGAAAGTCGTCGAGCCTTGCAAGAGCAAGAGTGTTATCGTTGTGGTTCTTTAGACCATCTTGCGAATAGCCCTCTCTGCAAAGCTAGGACACATAAGTGTCGTAAATGTGGAAAGATTGGCCATCTGGAAAAGGTCTGCAAGTCTCTCCGAAAGTCTGCAAGTCCGAAAGTTCAGCATGTCGCGGAAGACGACAAAGATACAGCTGACCCAGACGATCACTTAAGTGTTTGTCACATCTGGAGCCGTAAGAAGGGAATTTATGCCGTGTTGGAAATTGAAGGAGTTTCCGTATCGTTCCTGATTGACACCGGATCATCGGTTTCAATCCTAGCCGAAGAACTTTACCAACGTCATTTTGCTACTGCATTTCCTCTGACATCAACATCCGTCCAGCTCCTCGATTATTCTAAGTCAGCAATTCCAATCAAAGGATGTTTCATTGCTCCAGCCACATTTCACGGCCGATGCACTTCTGTTCTTCTGTACGTTGTGCCTGGAGGAACAACCATACTTGGTTTAGATGGTATCGCAGCTCTGGATATGAAGATTCAAGGATCGCCGCTCAGGTGTCTGCTAATGACACAAGAAACTCCTGTGCTACCTCCTGAATTACGTTCCGAGTTCGAGCACTTGTTTGAAAAACAGCTAGGAACTGTCAAGGGTTTCACTCACAAGGTCAGAGTTCGAGCGTCTGTTCAACCAGTGGCCAGCAAGCTGAGACGACTACCACTCGTCATTCGTGAGCAAGTCTCGGCAGAAGTACAAAAATTAGAAGCTCAGGACATCATTGAGCGCGTCGACTCTTCAGAGTGGGTCTCACCAATTGTTGTAGCCAGAAAAAAGGATGGCTCGATTCGCATGTGCGTAGATCTACGAGAGCCAAACAAAGCTATAGTGGTGGACAGTTTTCCCCTGCCACAAACTGAGGAACTTTTGAACAGCTTGGCTGGAGCACAGCGATTCTCCAAGCTAGATTTAGCTTCGGCATATCACCAATTGCCACTAAGTCCAGAAAGTCGTGATCTTACGACGTTTATAACACACGACGGCCTATTCCGCTTCAAGAGGGTTTGCTTCGGACTGGCATCGGCACCGTCAGCGTTTCAGAAGATGATGCATATGATCCTCAAAGGATGCAAATGCGTGTTATTTTACATTGACGACATAATCGTTTACGGACGCACCCGAGAGGATCACTTGGTCAATTTGCGCGCGGTTTTGAAACGGCTCTCTGATGCTGGTCTCAGGCTCAATCATAAATGCGTTTTTGACGTCGCAGAGTTGACTTTCCTTGGCCATGTTGTCAGCGCCAAAGGGTTATTCCCACTGACGTCATCTATCGAGGCGATAACCAAGGCACCATCACCTACAAATATCAATGAACTTCGTTCGCTGCTGGGACTTGCAGGCTTCTACTCCAAGTTCATCCCGCATTTTTCTGATGTTGTGGAGCCAATGCGTGCTTTGCTTCGAGGAAATGCGCCTTTCGCTTGGACTGCAGCAGCACAAAGCGGCTTGGAGCAGCTGAAAACTCTGATAACGTCTTGTACGTTAACGTACACAGGTAACTGAGGATCAAAAAGGTGAAGAACTTCGCCTACAACATCATTACAACATCAGTTGTAATTACAACTGATGCCTCAGGATATGGATTAGGTGCTGTACTGCAGCAGGCTAACGGAACATCACTGCAAACTGTCGCGTTCGCCTCTCGTACTCTGCAACCACATGAACGGAAGTACTCGGTCGGTGAACGCGAGGCCCTTGCCTGCGTCTGGGCCTGCGAGCACTGGCACGTTTACCTGTGGGGCCGACCTTTCATTTTGCGGACAGACCACGCTGCTTTGGTTACGCTCCTTTCAACGAAAGGCACAGGTCACCGTCCGTTAAGGATTGCGCGCTGGTCATCACGGTTGCTGTGCTACAACTACACCATGGAGTACAGGAAGGGTAGCGAAAACGTCGTGGCTGACGCACTCTCCCGGCTGCCCCTAGAGAATTTCATCCGCGATGCACCCGAAGAAGAATTTATATGTCTTCTGTCCCCAGTAGTTACCATGCAAGAGCTTCAAGAAGCATGTGCCGCCGATCAGGTTATCTCTCAAGTGAAGCAGTTTATCACTACTTCTTGGCCTGACAAGAAATCCCTGTCAAAAGATCTGCTACCGTACTTTCACGTGCGATCTGAACTCTCTGTTGTTAGCGACGTTCTGTGCCGGGGTGACAGGATTGTCGTGCCTACAACTTTGACACGCCGTGTTATGGATCTGGCACATGAGTCACACCCAGGAATTAGTCGCACCAAAGCTCGTCTTAGAGAGTCATATTGGTGGCCATGCATGGATAATCACATTGAAGAACTTGTGCGCACATGTGTAACTTGCCAGTCATGCGACAAATCCGCGCGTACATCTGCAGCTCCAATGCAGCCCGTCACTCTTCCCGAGAAAGCTTGGGAAAAAGTCGCTATCGACATTGTGGGACCTTTCACGCAAGCTTCAGCCGACTGCCGTTTTGCCATCACAGTTATTGACTATTACAGCAAGTGGCCAGAGGTGGCTTTCGTACGAGATGCGACAACATATACAGTGAAGAAATTTCTACTTGAACTTTTCGCAAGAGAAGGATATCCACGCGGTATCGTATCCGATCATGGACCACAATTTTCTTCAGCGAATTTTGAAGAATTTCTCACAGAGCGCGGAATCACGCATTATAACTCTTCTGTGTATTACCCGCAAGCTAATGGTTTGGTTGAAAGATTTAACAGGGTATTAAAGTCATACATTCAATTGGCCCTGTTAGAACGCCGTGATATGAGAACAGCAATGCTTGATTACCTGCAAACATATCGCTGTACGCCTCATGCGACTACTGGTGTTGCACCCGCTGTTCTTCTTCATGGACGACAACCTCGAACCAGACTCGACATTGTGGGATTGCCTGACAAATGTTTCAGCACGGACCCTTCAAAGGCACTGCAGGAGTTGCGAGAGCGCATCAGGAACAAGCAAACCAAGTCGAAGCGTTACACCGATGAAAAGCGCGGTGCCAAGGAACCCAACTTCGTCGTTGGTGACTACGTCCGGGTTAAATTACCTGCAGTTCATGGGAAGCTATCTCCACAGTTTTCTGCGCCCAAGAAAATTATTGAGAAGCATGGACCCGCCTCTTACCTGTTAGAAAATGGCCGTGTCTGGAATGCTTCCAAGTTAGCGGCCGTTCACCGCGAAGCTATCAGCAAAATGAAGTTCGGTACCTCTGCTGTCATGAACTGGTCACCGGCATCCGATAATTCCGCTACTGCAGCTGTAAATCACCCTTCACAACCTGGCACGTCAAGCGCGGATAACTATGAGAATGCACGCTTTAACCATGAACCACCTGCTGCAGAGCGCACGCAACAAGCTTCATTTAATCTGCCGGGATGCGAAGCCCGCGTGAGAAGAAGCGCCCGTAACAAGAAGACGCCGAAGAAGCTGCAGGACTACATTAGGCAATAATGGACAAACAACCGTTTTCTTTTTTTTTTTCTCTTCGTGTTTTGTATTTTTTTTTCCAAGAGGGGATATGTTGTATAAGGCATCGCTGCCGACTGCAGCGCCATTAGATGGCGCGTGCTTGGAGCCGGCCTGAAGAGAAAGAGGAAGATAGAATAAACAGTCAGGGACTGAGTAATGGCTGTAATGTCTCCTTCCAGTATCCTGCACGATACAACAGCCATGACCACGTCGCCACCGGCCACCGCTGCAGACCCCGCGCTCGCGAGCATCGACAACCGTTTGGACGCCATTGTCAGACGTCTCGATGACTGCGTACCTGCGCATCGCCGATCGGCATCCAGTCGCTTCTCGACGTCTCCACGCTCTCCGGGACTTCAGACAACCGACGCGCCACGGGACGCCTCGTCCTCGACCATGTGCTGGTACCACCGCCGATTTGGGGCCTCTGCACGCAAGTGCACTCGCCCGTGCTCCTGGTCGGGAAATGCGACGACCGGCCACTGACGGCGGCGAGTGGTCCTGGTAGAACGTCATGCCGCCTTTTCTATGTTTCCGATAAGATCACTGGCGCTTGCTTCCTCGTCGACACAGGAGCCCAGGTTAGCGTCATACCGGCCTCCTGTGCAGATCGCCGTCGCAACGAACAGACCTGCCCACTCCAAGCGATCAACAACTCCGCCATTCCCACATACGGCCAACGCTCTCTTACACTTGACTTTGGACTACGCCGTACGTTCCGCTGGATTTTCATCCTCGCTGACGTCTCGCAAGCTGTTCTTGGAGCTGACTTCCTCAGTTTTTTCAACCTTGCTGTGGACATGCATGCTCATCGCCTCATCGATCTCAACACGCGCCTATCCATCAACGGTATTCCCTGCACTTCCTCGTCAACGAGCCTTCGAGCTCTCACACCTGCTTCGCCGTATGCAAAAATTCTCGCTGACTTCCCCAACCTCACGAAGCCGCACACCAGAGAGTCACCGGTGAAGCATTCCGTCACTCACCACATTGTGACCACTGGACCTCCCGTTTTTACACGGCCTCGTCGACTTTCTGGAGAACGCCTCACCATCGCCCGCCGTGAGTTTGAGCACATGCTTGAACTTGGCATTGTGCGGCCTTCCTCCAGCAACTGGGCATCGCCACTCCACATGGTCCCGAAGAAAGATCCTGGCGACTGGAGACCTTGTGGGGATTACCGCGCTCTCAATGCCCACACCTTACCAGACCGCTACCCACTTCCTCACATACAGGATTTCACATCAAATTTGGCTGGGTGCACGATCTTCTCTAAGATTGACTTAGTGAAGGCTTACCATCAGATTCCTGTAGAACCCGCTGACATTCCGAAGACGGCCATCATCACCCCATTTGGCTTGTTCGAAGGATGCCTTTTGGACTGCGCAACGCAGCACAGACTTTTCAGCGCACTATCAACGAGGTCACGCGAGGTCTCGATTTCGTATTTGCCTACCTTGATGACCTCCTGGTAGCAAGCTCATCGGGCCCTGAGCATGAATACCACCTGCGCACCCTGTTTCACCGTCTGGATGATTACGGCCTCGTCATAAATCCCAATAAGTGCGTCTTCGGCGTCGCTACAATCGAGTTCTTAGGCCACCTTGTCACTCCACAGGGTATACAACCGCTCGCCAGCAAAGTGAAGGCTATCCGAGACTTTCCACCCCCGACATCAATGAAACGACTCCGAGAATTCCTGGGCCTACTAAACTTCCATCGCCGCTTTCTTCCTAAGTGTGCCACTTTCCTAAAGCCCTTAACCGACCTATTAGCTATAAAAAAAGACCCGGCTGCGCCACTGGAATGGACCGACGACGCCGCATCTGCCTTCGCCACTGCCAAAAAGGCTCTGGCAGACGCCACCATGCTCATACATCCCGTTCCTGATGCCCCAATTCGTCTCATCACCGATGCATCGAGTGTTGCAGTTGGCGCTGTTCTCGAGCAGCACGCATCAGGTTGGCAGCCCCTTGGATTCTTCTCGCAAAAACTCAAACCACCGGAAGTAAAATACAGTACATTTGCCCGAGAACTCCTTGCTGTGTACCTCGCCATCAAGCATTTCCGCCATTTACTGGAGGGCCGGGACTTTTACGTCGTTACAGACCACAAGCCCCTGACGTTTGCCTTCCATCGCAATCACGGCAATTACACTGCAAGGGAGATCCGTCAACTATGCTTTATCTCCGAATTCACCGTGGATCTCAGAGACGTACACGGGTCGGAAAATGCCGCCGCTGATGCACTCTCAGGCATCGATGCCTTGTCGACCCAGCCACCACTAGACATGGAAGAGCTAGCAGCTGCCCAGAGCAACGATCCTGAGCTGCGTAGTCTTCGCTCTTCATCCACGTCTCTATCTTTCACGGAGTGCCTACTTCCATTTTCTACCTCATTAATAACGTGCGAAACGTCTACTGGTGTTCCTCGGCCCTTCGTGCCTAAAGCGTTTCGTCGTGCAATTTTTGATGAATTGCACAACATGAGCCATCCGGCTATTCGTGCGACCCAGAAGCTAGTCACATCTCGTTTCCTTTGGCCAAGTATCAATGCTGACGTCCGACGCTGGGCGCGAACCTGCCTTCAGTGCCAGCGTGTTAAAATTCACCGTCACACGGTCACTGCACCATCCCCCTTTCGGCCTCCCGACGCAAGGTTTTCCCACGTACATCTCGACATCGTCGGCCCTCTTCCACCATCACAAGGGGCCTGTTACCTACTGACGTGTGTGGATCGCTTCACCAGATGGCCAGAAGCGTTTCCCGTTTCCGACATTACAGCACCGACAGTGGCAAAGGCTTTCACAAACGGCTGGGTATCACGCTTTGGATGCCCTTCTGTCGTCACCACTGATCGCGGTCGTCAATTTCAATCGGCCCTTTTCACCGCACTTGCCAATCTCTTGGGCATTCGACACATCCACACGACTGCCTACCATCCTTCAGCCAATGGCATGGTCGAACGGCTTCATCGACAACTGAAAGCTGCCCTCACTGCTCACCAGCCAAGAGAACGTTGGCTTGATCACCTCCCCTTCGTACTTCTGGGCATCCGATCAGCATTGAAGACGGATCTCGGCTGCTCATCAGCTGAACTAGTCTATGGCGTGTCTCTGCGTCTTCCGGGTGAATTCTTTGAGCCGTCGTCGCCCCCTTCCACTCATGATGCCTCTACGTACATTCGAGAGCTGCGCACCACGTTTCACGACCTTGCTCCTGTAATTCCTGCCGACCGACACCCCCAGTCTGTCTTCGTCAGCCAGGATCTGCATGACTGCAGTTACGTTTTCGTTCGGCGTGACCAAATACGGCCACCACTCACACCGGCCTATGATGGCCCTTTTCGCGTCCTCCATCGTACACCTAAAACGTTCACGCTGGACATCAACGGCCGTGAAGACGTCGTGGCTGCCGATCGACTAAAACCTGCATACATTGCCGCTCTCGCGTCCGCGGAGCTTCCATCTCAAGTCTGCACTCCCACATCCAAGCACATTCACTGGGCGACTCCTATGACTCACGCTCTACGGGGGGGAGCCCTGTAGCGCCTCAGCATGCGGCGCCTGTCAAGGAAGAAGAAGTTGGCATTCGAACGCGCGGCAGGTGCAGAGCGCGAATAAAAAAATCAGTTCGAAAACTCAACGCTGTCAGGGCTGGATCTTTCTCGTGTTAGCTCCGACAAGTTCATTATAGGTGGCGGGCGCGTCCCTACCATCCGCAACTCTCTCCACGGCCGTTACAGCGCCAGCGCGGTCAATCAGTGCGCGGGCGACAGAGCGTGGGCCGTCTCATTGAGGTCCACCATGCGCCCAACGTGGGCTGGGAACCAAGTAAAGTGATGCTTCATTCTATCCGAACCTGCCTTACGAAGCAGCCCAAAAGCCTGTTCTGAGATCACTCCACACTGAAATGCCCTAATGACAAACCGTGAGTCACTGTAGATGACGTCGCTGCTGTCATCAAACATCGCCAAGGCCACCTGCTCGGCTATCGCCGGATCTCCGGTTCGTACAGATGCACAGTTCGTGAGTCGCTGTTTGGAATCCACCACTACCGCAGAAAAGGAGCACCCCTTCCGACATGCGGCCGCGTCAACAAAGCAAGCTCTACGCCCCTCTGCCTGGATCTGTTTGAGTATGGTGGAAGCTCGTGCTTTCCTTCTATCTTTGTTATATTCAGGATGTACATTTCTTGGTATCGGTGATACGGAGATCAAATCTCGTATGTCCCGTGGTAACTGGCATTTTCTTGGTGCCTCTGCAGATGGTGGGTAGCCGAGCTCTATCCTCCTACCGGCGGCGGTCGTGGCGAGTCTGGCAAGTTGCGCTCTTTCCTCTGCAATCTCCTCCAGAGTGTTGTGCACGCCTAGCTGGAGGAGACGATGTGTGTTGGTGAAGATCGGTATACCCAGGGCTCGCTTAGTGATTTTCCTGAGCAGCGTGTTTAGTTTGTTCCTCTCTGCTCTTTGCCATCTGTGCATAGCCGCCACGTAAGCAAAGTGGCAAAGCACAAAGGCGTTAATCAACCGTAACAGATTGTCTTCTTTAAGGCCATAATGGCGGTTAGCCACCCTTCGGATGAGACGTACTGCGTTCTCCGTCTTGGTCGTGAGCGTCATTATCGTTTGCGCGTTAGAGCCAGTAGATTCGACTACAATGCCGAGTATTCTATAATTGCGTCGACCCCATGAATCTTGTCTCCCTTGCCCGTGCGAAGAGAAATGCTGCTGTCCAGGGGCGTAGCCAGGGGAGGGGGGGGGGGGTTATGGGGCTTCAGCCCCCCCCCCCCCGAAATTTTTTCGTGCTCACATGCACCGCCGACCAAAACAACTACCGACGCCAGGAATCATTCTGAATTTTATCTAATGTCGTTTTCATGGTCGAAAAGACATTTCGGAACGAACATTGTGAACTCGGGCTGGATTTTGTGGCAACGCCCATGCACCTGGAGTCACATAACGCAAGGAGCCCCATCCGAGCACAAAGTTTCAAGGGCTTTTCGATAGCGAGCGGGCGCGTCGCCGCATCTCGCAGCGATCGCAGAATCTACGGAGCGCATGGATTTCAATTCCGAAACTTTATGGGTGAAAAGTTCTCATAAACTCTTGACTCGAAAGGTGCGCTGACAGTTCCAAAGGCGTGCTTTAGATTTTCAATATTCTGGAACTTTATGGGTTTAATCTTCCTTTAAACTTGGGCCAACATGCACGCACTGGAGAGTCCTCGTGTTCAAGCCATTCCAGAAATGGAAGCACGCGCTCGCCATCTTCCACACACACGAAAATACTAAATATCACCGTGACTGTCAGCTTGTAGCTCATAATTTTCTCCAAACATTGTCAGGAAGTGCGCCAAATGTGATCGATCAGCTGGATCAGGGCACGCAAAGTAAAATAACAGAAAACCGAAGAAAGTTAACGGCCTATTATTGAGACAGTTCTTTTTGGGGGGCGACAAGGTCTGGCTCTCCGTGGCCATAGCGACAGTGGTCGTATGGATTTAAGCAAAGCCCCCGCTGAAAATACTGATATTTTCAGACGCTTCTGCGCATGCGAGCTGATTGTGGTGATACATATCTGAAGAACCATTTGGAAAGTTGCCCCAGTACAGCCTCGTATTTAAGCCTAGATGTACAAAACCAAATTATAGAAAATTGTGGTGGTGAAATTATCACAGAAAGGCTAGATACAAAAGTAAGCACTGCAGGCTGCTTCTACGTACTTGCTGACGAAACGACGCATATTGCTGGAATCGAACAGCTTACTGTTTGTCCAAGGTACCCAAACAAGGGTGCCAATGACTTCGAAGAAATGTTTTAGGTTTTAGCACTGGAACAGATGCCCTCTCTCATTGGGACTGCAGGTTCTATGTAAATGTGTACAAACTGCTGAAGATTGTAGTCGCCCTTCCAGTGACCACTGCCAGCCCAGAGATAATATTTTCAAACATGAAATTACTAAAAAACCACTTGCGCTCTACAATGTCTGAGGAACGCACGGTTAGGCTGGCGCTTCTATACGCCCACAGAAACGTCGGCATCAACGTGTGCGAAGTCATTGACCGCTTCGCTAAACTTCTCCGCCGAGTGAAGTTTGTATTTTGGATAGCGAAGCCGCAAAAATCAATGTAACTAAAAAGCTCTGTTCCTTCAGGTCCATATGCTCGTAATTATGGAAACGGATGACTGTTCATTAGCTTTTAAAACCGCAGAAATTTTCGCCGTTTATTGTAATAGTTAGCATCCTGATTAAAATTATCATGCGAATACGAAAATGACGAGGACATTAATAGCCGATTTTTACCAACATTGCTCACTGAAAGCCCGACCCACGCAGCGTTTCCCAACAAACACACTCGGATATTGGGTAGCTCAACTTGCCGCATCATGTGTGACTTTCGTTTGTCCTTTTCTTTCCTTATTAGCTACCTGACTTTACTTTTTTTTTTTTTGAAACGAAGCAATACCCTTCTTTATTTTTGAGTGCAGAATAATTGTTGCCGCTGTGCAGGCAGTTAAAATACACATTTTCCTACTGATTTCGGCATCTTCCTCTAATATTCTACCCATATAGAGCAGGATGGTCTAAGTACATATCACGATTTCTGCGATCATAGTTTTGTTCTTGCCTGGATCGTCTGTCTTTCTATGAGTTAAGTTTACTATCCGTTACTGCGCAAGATGTTTATTTGTCTTGTTTGACGCATCATATACAGTGACGTTTGCTTAGATACATAGATTTTTTGGAGACTTTTACGTGTATTCAAATATTGTCGCGATATGGGAGTGCCAAAATGTCGGGATATGGTGGGGATCGCCCACGGCCCTGTGCCTCGACACACCGAGCCCCGCGGTTGGCGCATGCCTGCGCATCAACCGCGGTCCGGTACAAGCTCGAGGAAACAATAGACCACCACGTGTACACTCGGAAAGCATTTATTACGACTGCAACTAACACTTCGAGCAGGCCAGCTAGCTATAGTTGACATCGCTGAGGGTTCCCTCGAAGAGAATAATACACTAGGTAAAGAAGGGCTTCCGACTTACCAACTGGGGAATACAAGGGGGGGGGGGGGGGGGGGGGGGGGGCGTTTGCCGCGGCAAGAACGCGGTTGACTAACCACGTGCGGGAATACGGGAGCGGTGGCGGAGACTTCCGCCATCGCCGCTTGCTGGAGACCAAAGAGATCCGGGCGATATCAGCGGGATCTCACGTGACCCACCCGGTGGCGCTGATAGCGCTTGCGATTCGCGAGCGCTATCAGGTTTGGAAGTTAACCAAAGATCAGTAGGCCGGTTGGCTTTGGGAGCACACGGTAATACGACAAATGAGGCAGTGCATGGAGACATGGGTTGGGCCTCTTTTGAAGTCAGAGAAGCACAAAGCAAAATTAGTTTTGAAGAAAGGCTCAGGAACATGGATGAAAATAAATGGGCGGCTAAAGTGCACAAGTATCTCTACATGAAAAGCGTGGACACAGAATGGAGGAAGAGGTCAAGGAAGTTGGCAACCAAGTACAGGATAATCGAAACTGTAAATAGACAACCAGGGGTCATCAGAAAGAAAGTGAGAGAAATAGAGACCGTAAATTGGATGCAAAGAATGGAAACGAAAAGGACAATGGAGATTTACAAGAATGAGAAGAAAGAAATTAGAAGGGAAAATCTGTACAATAACACAAAGGGCAGTGCCTTGCTATTTGAGGCTCGAGCCGGTTGCCTAAGGACGAAAACATATCGGAACAAATATTCGGAACTAGATGAGACATGTGTATGCTGCAGTAAAGATCCAGAGACCACTCAGCACATCCTAATGGAATGCGACGGGATCCACCCAGCGAGAACCGTAGGTAACGTGCAACTCCCAGAAGCGCTTGGGTTTAAAGTGGAAGGAAACATAAACAGATCAGCCGTAGAGATCAGCAAGAGACGATTAGAGTACTGGTGGAAAAAAAGCAGGGAAAAGATGGATACGACCTGATCTCTTAAAATCATAGGCAGCGGTACAAGGTAAATTTTTTGAAAAAAAGAAAAATAATGAGAGGGTATACAAAAATGCTAGATAAAGAACATGTATAGTATACCTGATTAAATCAAGCAGGCTAGGTGACTCTTTGTCGCCGCCCCGTTTCAAAGGGGATGCCAATAAATCATCATCATCATCATCATCATCATCATTCCCGTGCGCCGCCCGCGGAAGGAAAGTTTCCCCTCTCCCAACTCTCCCTGTCACGCATACGCTTGACGCGACGTTCGCTGCCCGTGCGGCGGTTATGGGACCCGAGGATTCCCACATCCCTCCACCCTTAAATATTGCCCTACGGCGGAGAAATCGCTGGAACGACGGCATTGACAAAGTATCCGGGCAGATGCGATGGTAAACTCCGGCAGGAAATGTCCGAATCCACGTTGATAGGCAGCACAGTCCTGTGTGGCGGCCGCCGACATATGGCAGCCGTCACAGTGGTTGACGATGACGGGGGCTGAAGATGGCTTGCTTTCCAGATGCGCGCCGCAATGTCCACCCGGGAACAGCGGGTCAGGACTTTCTCGAAGCGGCCCGCGCGCCGGCACGATGAACCTCGCACCGACGCATCCTCGTGGGAGTGTATGACGGTAGGCCTCCCTCCTCGTGGCTGCCATGTGCTGCTGCATCGGGCCGCGAATAGGGAGGGGCCGAGACAGCAGGCAGGGACGTGGACCATGGCAGCAATAGCAAGTCGAGGCGACTTCACTCGTTCTGCAAAGTCGCTCAAATGCACTCCACAAACACTTAGAATTAAGGCAGTAGAGGCCGCCGCAGCGTCGGCCGTCTGACACGATGCTGAACCACCCGTCTACCGCATAGCTTTATGTGGTAACGAGAAGAAGAAAAAAAAAAAAAACAATCCAGTTCGTTTGAATGAAGTTATTAGCTTCGACCGAATTTTTCCGGTCCGATACAGCGCGAAAGTGGGCGATGCTCGTATGAACAAAGCGCTCTCTGGTCCCCCGAGATTTCGGTTATTCCGCCCGCAAAATATTGAGTTCATCTGAACAAAATAAGCTTTCTACTTCGAACGAGGTTTCTCCGCTCGGGCGAGTATAGTAGAACTAGCGAATCCGGTTGCACCCGCTAAATGTCACGGCATGGTCGTCTTCGAACATGCGACCGGCAGCTCCGCATAGCCTTAGGCTATCTTGTTGCGAGATTTTGTGTATACAAGCAGTGAACTTTGTTTCGAGTGACACTTTCTTTGCCCTTTATCAAGTTGCACCTTCGCATTTGTATATTCCATTCTATCTTCGCATTTCTAACGTATATTTTGCAGAACTCCTGCTTTTTATATGTACTCACTGTTGCGACTATAATTTCAGTGCAATTATTCACAATACACGACCAGTAACAGCTGATCCTGCGCAATCTATTGCAACGAAGGACAGCATCATTGACCGTTGCATATGTACAAACAAAAAAGGTTAAAAAAATAAATTATGGGGTATTATGTGCCAAAACCACGATCTGATTATGAGGCACGCTGTAGTGGGGGACTCCGGAAATTTGGGCCACCTGGAGTTCTTTAACGTGCACCTAAGTCTAAGTACACGGGTGTTTTCGCATTTCGCCCCCATCGAAATGCGGCCGCCGTGGCCGGGAGTACAAACAAGGTTCTTGAATGACATAGATTCATCAAAATATTTCTTCTCAATTTGTTAATTTCATGGCCTTTACGTTTTTCATATCAGCTGCATGCACTACTTTGCTGGTTTCGAACTAATATAGGTTTAAAGTTCGCGTGATATGTTCTTTACTTATTAAACAGACACGAAAACGCGGAAGCATTGATATCAGTTAATTCAGCCACAGTTTTTGGGACATAGGAATGTATTCTTTTATGAAAAAATACACATTTCACTTGTCATGACAGTGCGTAGCGTTCAATAATTTGTTTGCAGCATCTAATATACAGTGGCATTGGCAATGACAATACAGTTATTATTCATATATTGGATCCCTCGACAAATTCTTTAAGGATGAGGCCGCGCTGCAAGGTGATCCCCCCCCCCCCCCCCCGAACAAAATTTCTGGCTACGCCACTGGTGCTGTTAGACAGTGGTATCCAGCCCATGGGCTTACGACCTCGTCTTCTTATGGGGCGGTAGAGTAAAAGCTCTGACTTCTTAGCCGAACAGTTCAATCCCGTGGGTCGAAGATAGTCCTCCGTGACTTCGATGGCCTCCTGTAACGCACTCTAAACCTGTCCGTCACTTCCTCCAACACACCAAATGGTAATGTCATCCGCATAGATGGTATGCCTGATGCCCTCGACTCGTGAGAGTGTCCTGGAAAGGCCGATCATGGTCAGGTTAAGCAAAGTCGGCGAGATCACCGAGCCCTGTGGAGTGCCCCTTGTTCCAAGCTCCACCTCTTCCGCCATCATGTCTCCTGCGCGGAGATACAGTGTAGCGGAGAGTCGATCGCCTTTCTTCGGTGCAAAAATGACCTGACGTAATCATGGAATCTTACGCCCAGACAAAGTTCGGATATCGATTGCAGTATAAATAGATGGGCTATCTTATCGAAAGCCTTCTCCAAATCTAATTCAAGGATGGCCCGAGTATCCCGTGTGTCATTGTCGATTATCTGACACTTGATGAGCTTCATGGCGTCCTGTGTGGAGAGACCTGCCCTGAAGCCAATCATCGTGTGGGGGTAGAGTTGTTTGTGTTTGATGAACCAAGTGAGCCTCTTGAGTATGACATGCTCCGCGACCTCGCCTACGCAGGATGTGAGCGATATTGGTCGCAAGTTGTCCAGGCTTGATGATTTGCCAGGCTTGGGGATGAGTACCGTAAGTGCCCGCTTCCATGCTTCTGGAACCTTGCCTTCCTTCCATGCCTCGTTGATGACTTCTGTCAGGTATTCTATCGAGTGATCGTCCAGGTTACGGAGGGTCCTGTTTGTGATACCGTCGGGACTAGGAGCAGACTTGCTATTAAGCTCATGTATCGCCCTCCTAACCTCTTCCGTGCTGATGTCTGCATCCAGGTCGGAGTTGGGTGGCCCAAGGTAGTCTGCGTAGGCGACCGATGTCTCTTGCCGAGGACCAACGGGGAGGTACTTCTCCACCAGGCTGTTTAGGACTTCCTCACTGGTCTTGGCTCGTGTGGCTGTATGCAGATTTGCCATCACATGCTGCTGGTTGGACCTTGTGTTGGTGTCGTCCAGAAGATGTTTTAAAAGATACCAGTTTCGACCGTTACGCATTTGACCATCAACTGAGTTGCACACCTCGTCCCATTGTTGCTTTGAGAGGGTGTGACAGTACTCCTCGATGGTTCTGTTGAGTTCAGTCATCTTTTTGCGTAGTCTGCCATTTAGCCTTTGGCCCTTCCGTCGATTGAGGAGTGACTGCTTAGCCTCTAGATGGGCGAGGCGACTATCCATCCTCTTTGGTGGAAGCATTTTTCTTTTGTATTTGGACATCATGACGCACGTTTTAGTGAAATTGCTCCATGATGATAAGTGGTATGTTTATTCGTTGAAGACGTTCGCTGACGCAGCTATACTGGTCTTCGGCTGATTTTCGAGCCTGGCAGTTTTGATGAGTTGCGCGGCAGAATTCATGTTGAAAGGAAGCTAGGCGAACAAAGCCGCAGCGTAACTTCTGCACACAGGTAAGTGATTTCGTTTTCTTGAGCACATAGCCGCTTTTTTTTTTTTCTGACTTTGACGAGCGTGAGATGTTAAGCACACCGTTCACTTTCTGCTGGCAAACCGCATGCCCTGGAGCGAAAGCGCGCGAAACTAGCGCTTGCTGCCGCCGCTGCTTCGATTTAAATGTTCGTAATGTTGTCTACTAATTTGCTATCGCAATCGATGCTTCGCCTTTGGAGCGAAACTGCGACATTAAAAAAAAATATTCTTAATCCGTAGTGGCCACGGAGGAAGATTATTTAAAGGTTTCTTGCTCCGTGGTAGTGGCTCATCGTAAACCTTACGGCTAGTGTGCACCTTTTCTCGCGTAGTCGTTAACTGCGCCTCGATTTGCGTTGTAGCTAATGTCGCGGTGCGCTGCAAAATATATTTCGCCTCTTCGGTATGTGCGGAGAACGGTCTAGCTACCGATAAGTCCTGCATCGGTGCGGTGATTGCACGGATATCGTAAATGAACGGAGGCGTGGTGGCGACGTCAGCAAAGCTCACAGCCGCCGACGGGCTCGCCTTATGACCCATCGCCACCCCAACAGCAGTAAGCATCTTCGTCAAACGTGACGTGTTGCCGTTTAAGGCGTACTGCACGCTTTTATTAGGCGATAACCCAAACGCGCCGCCGTTCTCTGATACCTCTTTGAGCTGGACCGATTCGAATGTGCGTTGCTTGCAGAAACGAAAGGAACGCCGCTCTCGAGCACCCTTTGCGCGGCGAGGAATGACGCGTTCATGAAGACCGCTCACTGCACAGACGCAAGCGTGCAATGTGCACAGGACGCGTACGCGACGCGCTGCACACAAATCGCGCGGAATGTTCGTAGCCACGCAGCAACAGATACTAAGCTTCAAAGAAGCGGTGCCGGTTCTCACTAGCACGCTCGCGCGCGCATCGCTCTCGGCGAATTTTTAGGTCTGCCCTGCTGCTCCCAAAGATTCGGACTGCTGCTTGGTATCGGCTGTGTGCTATAGTGTGCCATGGTCTCTCGTTTTGTGAGAGAGCCGGGAATATATTTCACCAGTGTGAAACAAACATCGCTGTGCGTATCTTTGGTAACATTTACTGTAGCAACCCATTTCTTCATTTTCGCGACGGCCCTCTTAAAAGATACGCAAATTTTTTAATTGACAGTATAGTGTGTACTACTTATTAGTGCTTAGTTTTGTATTGTGTGTGGCAGATTCTTAATTTGCATAATCTCATATTCTGTCTACATTCCCTTCTCCACAGGAGCCCACAGGAATAAGCGGGATGTGGAGGAGGGGGTAGTAGAAAGTAGGATGTGTGATTCCTGGCGAGATATACGGCCGGCATCGTAAGCGCGGATCGCCTGTTGAGAATCACTGATGACGACTTTGGTAATATGATCAGTTAGCGTCAGCGCAATGGCAACTTCCTCTGCTGTGGTGACTGCTTTTGCGTTGCGAATGCTGCAGAAAATTCTGCAGCTACGATGCGGGGCGACGGCTACCGGTACCATGGCTGGGGTGGTGAGAGGCGTCCGTATGGGGCTTCTGCATTGCCCAAGGGGCGCCGCAAAAATCGTGCTAAAAAGCGCCCTCAATCCGAAACTGGGTAGTACCAATCTCGGTCGTCTGCTTCGGAAAGCACGTTTACAATATGGACCCGCCACTTCCGGTTGTGTTGTACCACGGCTTGCAGCGAATATCGGGCGCCGAAGATTTTTTCAGAGGTGGCACGCTGCGTAAAGGCAATAAATTATGCTACACCGAATACGTGTACGCCGTTCAAGCAATAAGCGGCGAAGTTTTAGCGCGGTGCAGGGAGTAAGATAAGACAGGAGCGCCGACTCCGCTAGTCTGGAAGGGACACATTCTGCAACGCCGGCTCCTGCTTCACAGCGTGTTCGTCAGACGGCGCTACGAATGAAGAAAAACTCTGCAGCGGAGAGGAGCAAGCGCGGGGGCTCTCTCTCTGCTTGTCGTCTGCTCCGCGCACGCCCTGACGCCTGTAGCGCGCATAGCTCTTGCGGTTCACGGAGTGACGTTAGCAGGAGAAACAAGTAATGTGTCATTTTATTTAATTTATTTTATACAGGCCAAATGCAGGGCATTTGTCAGGTGGCCTACATGTAACTTTACAAGGCACAGGAACAGAAAATAAACAAATTACGGAAACTAAGACGGAAAGAAAAGCTATAGCAAATGGTAAGGCGATATAACGGCAGTTCGGGTGGTCTCAAGCAATGACAGACGACAACGAAAAGAAGTTTTTATGGAAAAGCTGACGTTTATCACTCTTTTTTATCTGAGCACGCATCAAGTGCTAAGATGCTTCGCTTGCTTCTTTGTTTCTCGCGGTGCTTTTCGTGTCGCCCGGTTCTCTTGCGAGCAGAATCGCCACATTCTCATTAAACATAATAATTAGGAATTCCTGCCAGTGTTTCCTGCTCATTATTTCACAAGAGAAGCCCTGATTATGTCTCTGCATAACTGGAGGAATCATCTCCAAGGCAAGGCTGAGAATTTACAGGGTAGCCAGCCGGTATTTAGACTGGCTAACCTCGAGGCCTGTGTAAATATTTTTCCTTTCGAATGCCGCTTTTACCATGAAATATTTGATAGAGGAGTTTCAGTCGCAATTTTCTTCTCGAGAGGAAAAAATTTCCCATCCTATTTCATGTTTCATAATGGTACAGCTATTAGTTCTCGAGTACCGACTTTAGACAAACCTTGCTGCTCTGATCAATAAGAAAATGTGTATTATTAAATCAACGCGAAAATGTGTATTTTAACTGCCTGCACAGCGGCAACAAGTAAAAGCAGGTAGCGAAAAAGAAAAAGACAAACGAATGGTACGACTCTTGTTATGCACTAATTCTGCCATTAATTGAATCTACATAACATCGCCATAGACAAAAGGCCCCCATGAGTGAATACTTTTTATTTCATTTTCCGACACGCAGTTCTTTTTAGATTTCATTTGTTTCCACATTCCTTTCTTTATGTTTATTTTGTTGGAGAATCATTGATGCGCCCACTTCTGCAGGCCCTATAACAACCACCAACGGCTTAAATGGCAGGAAACGTAATCACCAACTGACAATGAAATATTACCGATATTATTGGAACAGAAACGATCGGCGGCACGGTCATGCGGGACAGTGTTGCCAGGTTTGGCTATATATAGCCAAATTTGGCTACGGGAAAAATTTTTTTTGGCGTCGACTTGACGAGTTGGCTATGTGGCTATATTTGGGCTACTGAAAATCTGCGACTTGGCTGTGTTTGGGCTATAAGTGGCGCCCTAATCCACGCTCCAGAGGTGGCTCTGATCGGGTAGAAGCAAATCTCGAAGGCTGTGTTTTAGCTGGCTGAGCCGGCCGCGTGGCTGTGCATATGTGCGTGTTTGCCAACATGTTTGCCACGATGACATCAGTGCACCACGTCACATGAACTTCACCCACCGTGTTAGCTTATAGCTTGTGAGGTGTCGTGCTGCTGGCTCGATGATGCGGGTTTGATTCCCGGCCATGGCGGCCGCATTTCGATCAAGGCGAAATGCAGGAGCACCCGTGTACTTAGATTTAGGTGTACGTTAAAGAATCCGAGGGGGCCAAAATTAATCCAGAGCCCTCCAATGCGTCATGCCTCCCAATCATATTGTGGTTTTGGCACGTAAAACCCCAGCAATTATTAGAGTTTTAGAACAGGGGCCTCAAACGTATTGAAGCCCCAAAGAAATAGCGTCGAAGCCACTGCGCATGCGCACGACCGAAACTGTGTTTGGGGTTTGCGTCAGGCACGCTATTTCATCAATTTAGCGGGAGCCCCAAAAGCTACCCCAAAAGCTTTCGTCAACAAACATAGCGGCGCCCATCGAAGCGACGGCTCCAACCTAGCACAAAACTGGGCTCGATTCGTGGTAACGCGTGAAGTTCGTAAGGTAGAAATGATTGCGGTTATCGCTTTCTCTCAGCTAACATGTGTAATGAAGATTGATTCATTATACGCCAATGATTCCGAATTCAATTGTCGATTTCATGGCTCATAGGCCTATCACGGATTGACTTGGCTGGGTGAAGGTGCGTCAAGTTGGTTACTCAGAATTAAGCGCAACAATTATTAGAGTTATAGAACAGGAGCCTCAAACGTATTGGAGCCCAAAAAGAAATAGCGTCGAAGCCACTGCGCATGCGCACGACGGAAACTGTGTTTGGGGTTTGCGTCGGGCACGCTATTTCATCAATTTAGCGGGAGCCCCAAAAGCAGTTGCAGGCTGATAATAGAATAAGTTCTAAATTGTAAATAAAGGCGACAACACGAAAGTCTAAATTACTTTTCTTATCATAAAATGGTATATTTTATTTTAATATTTATAACAGCTTTTCTTTGACGCCGTAGTGACCCTGCAAACGCAACACGCTATCCGCAAACGCAAAACGCCTATTCCAAAACTCTTCATTCCTGCATGCCCCCACGCTAACACCTGCAGAGCTCTTTGGGGCCCCAAACATTAGGGGACCCTATTCTAAAACGTTATTAGCCATCAACATGGTTTGCTTTTTGACAGTAACCGGTTTTCACAGCATTACCACTGTTATCAATTAAAAGCCGTCGTGGCTTTTATCATTTCGAGCGAGTTAGTTCGGGACGTGCTCGTTGCCGAAAACGACTGCGCGCTTCTTACACTTCTGTGCCGGTTTGCACAGTAATCTTTTAAAGCTCCGCTTACACTGATTCAGACAGTGAGTGGCATCTGTTGCCTGTCCCTTTTCTTAACGCATGTTCTTGGCGTGCTGAGACCTAAGATGGCGGCCAGGTTGATGTAAAATGACACTATATAGGTAGTGTGTGTCCCAGCTAATCCGGGCCAAGCTAATTGAAAAACAAAAACAAAAAGAAAGCAGAAAACAAGATAGGACGATGAGACAAATAACACGAGATATCATAGCGCGAAAGACTTGTTTTAGCTCATCAAAAAAGAAGCCGTGAAAACGTCGCCGTCGGAGATCGCTGGACAGCTGAACTTCTACGCCGTAGGCAGAGATAACGTGAGATATCGATGACGCTGAACATTATTTTTTGTTCACGACAGCTAAAAAGCAGAATTCATAGTTAATATTACTGTAAATAACTAATAACTCAGTACTATCTATCATAAAATAAAAGCACTGATTCGCTCTCTGCAGCGATTCGCTGGAACTTAAGAGCTTCCGGGCCCAACCAAAAAGTGTTCTGTGCAAGCATGGAGGAAGGAAAATCATGCTTGCACCTCCATGTGTGCAAGCATGATGTCACTGTTGTTGATGTCAAGGACCGACCGCTACGGCGGCACAGACATTTTGTTACGATGGGTTGTGCAAAAAAAAAAAAAAAAAGATTGCCGTAGTCGAATGTGAAAAAGTATACACAAATAAAACTGCAAATAAAAATGGCTATATTTGGCTACGAAATTTTTTGTGTTTGGCTACATTTGGGCTACAACTTTTCTAGCTTTTGGCTACGCCGCCTCGTCGGACCTGGCAACACTGATGCGGGACTGCGAAGCGATCGCAAAACGAATCGGAGGCGAGCGAGGCGAGAGCAACGGTCGCGCCGCACTTCGCGTCGCGTCCGTCGCCGCAGCGAACGGCCGCAAGCCGCGCTTCGACCCGGCGGTCACGTGACGCCGCCGCACCGCGGCGACGTGTGGAGCGCCCTGCAGGCTGGAGGAGTACAGCGGGCGCCAACCGAGTCGCAACATGTTCGCCCTCGTAACACCGTCGCCGCCGCCGCCGCCGCCGATTATACTCGTGCAGCAGCAGCAACGCAGTGAGGAAGCGCCGCCACGGCAAGTGCGAGGGATGCGACGCCGCAACAGGGACACGGCGTTCCCCGCTGAAGAGTTCGTGGACGCCGTGCAGCAACACCGCTTCCTCTTCGACCGCAACGAGCCGGAATTCAAGAACGTCGCCATGAAGGAGGCCATGTGGGAAGCCATCGGTCAGCAGTTTGGAATATCAGGTAAACAAAGGCGCCGCAACGCGGCTCTCAACACGGCGCCATTGCGGCGCTTTCCGGCCCCGCGACGACCTGGCCGGTTTCTCGCCGAGCGGTGGCTGCGCAGAGAAATAAACGGAATAGGGGCTTTAACGGAACAGAGCTCGCAGCGCCCTCTAGGCCGCGAAGCGCGCCGAGTTCGAAGCTCCTCTTGCGACTGCGCGCAGGAGGAGAGGCAGCCGAAAAAAGAGCGAGCGCTAGACATTCAACTGGCTCGTGCGTGGCAAAAGGATGAGCAGATTAACGCAGTTGTATACATGGACGTTCCAGTTAACTTTTTGAGGGAAACGCTGTGTTATGCATTGAAGCACACAATTAACTAGAGCGCCCATACATTTGGTTTTGAAAATTAATATCTCGAAACTGGTTCAGCCCTGAAAATTCGGTCCAAGTGGATACGCCTTGCGAACTCAGCTGCTATAATTCTTAGATTGAAAGATTGGCCGTAAAATAATTAATGAAGTTAATTAGCGTAATTGGTAATTATTCAATTAGGCGTTATGATTTCTCGTGGAAGTAATGGCCGTCTCATGGAGTAGTTTAGATCAAGGATTATAATTCTGCTATCTGCCACAAGCAATTAAAAAAGTTCGTGCAGCTAAAATGAAACACCCTGTAGATTTGCCACTATGTAAAGAACAGGGGCGCATAAAAACTGAACCTATGCACTTACCGTATCCTCAGCCGAACACATCCCCAGCAGAGCTTGTAGCGAGTGAAGGAGAGCAAAGTATAGGAACTGGTTTAAAATATCAAAGGGTACGAAGTAAGCATTTCACGTAATTGAGTGTGCTTACAAGCAATCATATGAAAGTTATTTTGATATCTAATGGAGACACGGACACTGTTCTTTAGAATTCGGATGAGGTGCACGCACTACCCATACATGTTGGATGGGAAACGTAATTATTGCGATGTAAGACCGATTCTTGAAATTACTTATGTTTTTGTTTTTCTCTTACAAAAATGAATTTAGACAGCCTGTAGACAGTCGATCAACTTTTTATACACTGCCTATCTCTCTTTAGATTAGTTCTCTTGTTGTAAATATCTACACATTGCATATAGACAAAGTCATTTATTTCTTTTATTCTACTCCCAGTCTATAGACGTTTTCACGAGGGCGCTTCCGACGGTCTGGCGTCGAGAGTATGTGTCAGTGTTGCCTGTTTGGTCTGGACTGTGAGCTTGCCTTGCGCTTGCGTTGCGGAGTGGTAGCTTTCCTTCGATGTTTCCATTTATTTTTGTCCCGTATGACTTACGCTGATAAATAATGATATATACTCATCAAAAGGCTACAGGCCAGCACTGTGCAGTTTATGGGCGCACAAACAACCAGCGGAAAAGAACAATTTTGGGGACTATAGTGTGTCCACAACACAGCACTCTGCGAGACCGCTGCCAATGTGGTATGTTCACGCTTCGCCGGTTTCCTGCATCACCTGAGGACTTAGCATTTCAGTCTAATATAAACCAGTGCACACATCAGTTAAATAACGCATTTTGGTAAACCCTTTTCGGCGCATTTCATTATAGATTGCGAGAATTGTCAGCTCTTCGATGCAATATTTTCTCGTATGTAGTAGCAGAAGCTACATTTGTTATTCTTTCAAACACGACTTCATTCCAGTGCCTAATACAGGGGGTCACACGGTGCACTTTTGATCGTGATCAAGCCCGATCTGGGTCAAATTTCTTGGTCGCGATTGGCTTCTTTGCTCAATCTGCGGAAGGGAGCCAATCGCAGTCGAACATTCCGATCCAGATTGGGCTTGATCGCAATCAAAAATGGTCGTGTGACACCGGTATAAGACAAATTGAAGCACTCTGCGAGAGCTAGTCGGTAAATACACTTTGCAACGATCTGGAAAAGTCGTGTCCTATGGAAGATGTATGCAGCCCCTGTGTCTACCAAAACATTAGCTCTGCATTTACACGCATCCTGCGCGGCCCTGCCCATAAAGGTATTTACAAAATCGAGCACCTGGGCTTTATCAGTTGCGCTGGCATCTGTGATCACTGTCGCGCGTCGGTTCGCTGCAGGCACCGCGCTGCTCGAGCGCCACACTTATGCTTTGACATTTGGTTATAAGCACCCTGCACTGCACCAGATCCAATAAATTTTGCATGATTGAGCTGTTGAGTTGCTTCGGAAGCTTATGGAGTAACCACCGCATATCTACACGCGTCGTCGGGCCGTCGGCGCCTGGTTCTAAGCATTGCCCGACAGCTACGTACGCGCCTGCTTTCGCTAAATGAGGCAACCCTCAAACGCGAAACCTAATGGTGATCAGATTCAATCGACGATATGGTCACATGTGCCCAGCAATAACAATGAAATATACTGCTGATTAGCGCGCCAGGTCTCGATGAAGCAGACGCGGCTGCCGCCGCTACCGACGACGAAACATCCACATCCACTGGCTGTGCTTGCTGTTGCCATGGCACACCACACTGAGCGCTCACGCGAGCACGTGAAACATGTAGCAAGTCAAGCGGCACAAGACAAGCGAAGCGGAAGAAAACAATCGAAATAATACGCGGCGAAGATCACACAACCGAAGTGCGGCCGGCCTGCTCTCGCAAGGCTCACAGTCCACAATGGCGGCATAACATGTTCTGACGCTAGACGTCGCCTGTGTCGGGCAATGGCGCTACTCAAGCGTCGGTTTGTGAAAAGGTCTATAGACAAATGTCGTTAAGTTTTCTATTTCTCTACGTCGGTTTCTAGTCTATAGACTGTCATAGACAAAAGTAATTAAGTTGTCTAATGCTTTGGATCGATTCTCAGTCTATAGATTGCCTTCTGACAAATTGGTTAAGTTGCCTATTTTTTAACACGAAAGTGTTTTATCCCGGGTTTCACGGCTGATTTCCGGCAACGGATGTAATAGTCGCCATCTAGGATCGGTGAAGCGAAGCACTGCATTGTGACATTAACGAGCGCCGACAGGGAGCGCTTCGGTAGTCACAGCAGAGGGTCCAGCACGTTGTAGCCATAGAATAAACAACCAAGTATAAGCTCGTGCATAGTTTCATTCCATAATTATACAATAAATAGTGATACAATAAAAAACATTATTAATATTGCCAACGGCAGGATTCAAATGCAGGAAATGTGGAAGAGAAGCCCGATGTTGAAGCCATTACGCCACGGACGAACGCCTCAACACACGACATAAAACACCCTTATGAATTTTTCACGGGCAAGCCAGTGCATTGAGACACTTGGCGCGTTTCGATTTGGCCACCTCGACAAGTTGAACCGTTGCAATTAGTAGCGATTGTGCGTGTTCGCAGCATCTTCTGCACTTCGAAAAGTATACATTGCTCGGAAATTTACGACAATGAAGACATATGAAGCGCAATAAACAAAGTCACAAGAACGTCTAAATCCACAAGCACGAAGATTAAACAAATCCATGTACTTCCCATCATTCCCATGGTGGCTGAACGATTGCACCGCCAGAGTATGTGGCCCCGTGTAGGCAGTTGCCGCATATGGTTTGGCCATATAGGTGTTATGGGGTTTGGCTTTCGCGTCGGATTAGCCTATGGCGCCTCGTCGCCTAAGGATTGTGGCTTCAACGTGCATCAGCAGTACATCGCCTACTGCTTCGCTTGCGATGGCACCACCTAAGACAACTGCTGCGCTAAAAGGTGCAGAAAGGCAACGACGTCGCCGGGCGAATCTCGCTTTGCTCCGGCGAAGGACACGCCAACGTGAAGCAGAATGCCTTCGCGGCGCACGGTGCGAACTCTGCCACTGGCATTCCTGCAGCTTCGCGCGTCGCATCTCAACTGGCTGCTGTAGCCACTGCGGAGCCGGACCAGAATGCTCGCACCTTCGCCGAAGCCACTCGCCAGCAGAACCGCGCAAACCTGCAACATGGTCGCCGGCCCGCAAATCGTGCGCCTTTCGCTGCAGCGGACCGTGAGTTCACGAAGCAAACATGCAGTACCGTCTGTGAAGACACGTTTCACTTTCGTGTTCTACCGATTCCTATGAAAGAGGGATCAACCATAACATTTTTTTAGTCAATTCCCTATCTATAGACTGCCTGTTGACAGAAGTCGTCTATTTTAGTATATTCTCGGTCTATAGGCATTCTATTCTGTCTACTCTATCTACAAAAGTCGTTAGGTTGTCTTTTTCTTTTAGACTATTCTTTGTCTACAAACAGTCTAATGAGAAAATTAGTTTAGTTGTTCTGCTTATTTAGGCGATTCCTCTACTATAGACAGTGTATATTTACAAAGGTTGTTATGGTGTTTATTTCTTTGAGTCTATTCTTGGTCTGTAGACCGTATATTGACAAAAAACATTAAGGTGTCTCAGTCAAACCATGGTTTGGAGGTAGCCCACACGAGCACGATTTCAATCGAGGACTTATTCTCTTTGTCAATCAATTGCGATCGTTAGGATTTTATCAGACCTTGCTTAAGGCTTGCGCTCATTGTCGTTATTGGAGTTTGATCGCGACACACATAGACTTCAAGAAGACCTTCGACACTGTAACCCATCCAGTGGTGACTGGGGCCTTTGAGGAGTCCGGCATCATAGAGAGGCGTGTCAACTTTGTCAAGCCATTCTTAAATCACCACGCATTCGAAATTCGTACGGCTCAAAAGATACTTCCTAAAAATTACACCAGTGACATTAGGGTTCCCCAAAAAGGTATCATATATCACCAACACTGTTCGGCGTGGCCATGGTCAAGCTTGCCCATGAACTCGAAAGCACTGACAAGTTACATTTGACAATTTAGGCAGATGACATCACGGTGTGGACAGCTCATGCACAACCTTTAAAGGATCACACTGTCCAGTCTGCACTTGGTTGCATTGAACGTCTCCTCAAACCAACTGTCATGGGCCCGTCTCCAACCAAAACCTACTATCGTCCTTTTCATGACGCTCAAGATGCAGCCGTTACTCTCACCTGTGGCGTTATGGCCATCGCACCACCCGAAGACGGTTACCTTCCCATTTATAGATCACGATCGATCGGCAACACCAACGTGGCGTAAGATGACACACATTATTTCCGGAATGTCATGGTACCTGGGAGGTGCACACATGTTAATCGCGCACTTGCTCCTACAAGCGACGCTGATGTTCCGGGCCACATACGGAGCTATCACCTAGAAAATGACACACGCTCAATTACAGCAACTCGAACTTCACCAAAATGAACCTCTACGCGTTTCACTAGTTTGCCCAGACATCCACGGAGGAACTGCAGCGCTATGCACAAATGTCCCCCGTGGCGACAGTAGTACAAACCCGAAAGGAACGGACCAACAATTGCTACATTTGGGTGGATGTCTCAGTTTCCCTTTAATTACTTATCTCCACCTAGCGGATTTCCGCTGAACTATTACGTCATACACTTGCCTTTGCTTCGAGTTATCGACAAATTCGACTTCGCCCTGCCATCTGCTAGCCGCTTGGTTAGCTCAGATGGTAGAGCGGCTGCCCCGGAAAGGCGGTGGTCCCAGGTTCGAGTCCCGGACCAGCACGAATTTTTCTTCAACTGCAAGGCTTTCTTTCGAGGAACCCGGTTGAGTTTCCATTGTAGCAATTGCTACATTTGGGTGGATGTCTCAGTTTCCCTTTAATTACTTATCTCCACCTAGCGGATTTCCGCTGAACTATTACGTCAAACCTTCGCAGGAGCAGCACCGTCCGAGGACGAGCCTTACTAGTATACACCGCTAGCACCGATCCCGCACTATCATCAAGTGTCAGCAGCACTACTCCGTAGAAACACATTGAAATCACCGACCGAAAAACATTCCGTTTTCACGTGTATAAGCACGAAGAGCGAAGGCAAAACTGGTAAGCGAGAACAACCGCAGCCTGCTTACGTGTGTGACGCCTCACCACCAGACACAGAGCCAACAATGTCCATCCTACTAGGGTTACGCAAGTCCATCCTACTAGGGGCGTGTCCATCCTACTAGGGGCGACTAGGGTTACGCAAGTACATGAAGGACAGCATGCCCAGCAACGCCCATCCTCTGGCTTGCCGAGGAGTTGGCAAATCCTAGTTCACAAAACACAAACTGGTTTCTCCCTTACGCCGGTCGTTATTGCATGCTAGTAGGCATAAAAACAAAATATCAGCCGACAAGATGTCAGTGATATGCGATCCCCGAGCTTGCATTTGACTGCCCCTCGCGCAAGCCAGCAGTGAGGTCAAACATAGGCCATTTACTTTGGGGCTGCCCTTTATTTCATAGTCTCCAGAAGTATGCGGGGGCTACACCAACGCCGGATGAATGATCACTCCGTAAGTAGATTCATATAGGAACGCTTCTTGCCCTCCAACAAATTTACAAAACAATCTAGAATACTTAGGAAGAATAAAATGCGCAACAAGTACAAGAGGTGGCCCAGGTGCGACAAGATAGACACGGCAGTCTTGAACTGGTGCATGCTCCAAGGACAGCAGGCAGATGTTAACATAAGACTCAACATGGCGGTCCAACATAATACCATAGAAGTTTGGCAATGGAACTGTAGAGCTTCCTCCGAATAAAGGATGTCCTCAATTAGTTCGTTCGATCCACATCAAAGAATCCCCAAATTATTTTGGTTCAGGAAATTCTCATAGACATGGTGTCGGTATCTGGTTACAAAGCTCATACTTGTCAGGGCGAAGGGAAAAGAGGCATCGGCACCCTGGTATCAAGTCATCTCACTTTCATACTACACGACATGGGTTGCAAACACTATAAGGTTGAGCACTCGCTCAGTGAAATCATCCCCGGAAAGTATCTCAAAAACAGCATCTTCGTTCTTAACATGTACAGCTCGCCCAGCGACCATAATCAGATTCACAAATATCATAAATAAGGCAGTCAGTATGGCCACGTCGTGTCCGCTCTTGGTGGCAGGAGACTTCAACGCCCCGCACCAAGCGTGAGGCTGCCCCCAGACCATGCATCCACAAAGGGGTAGACTTGTGGCAGGTCACAACCAAGCACAACCTCCTGCTTCTGACGGATCCGGTGTTTCCGACTAGGACTGGGAATTCATGTACGAGGGATACTACTACCTACTTGCGTTTCGTCAGAGGCTTCAAATCAGCCTCCTGGACTAATCTCAGCGAGAATCTTGGTAATGATCATAACATTCTGGCCACAACTCTGGAGGTCGGATGTAAGGCTCCCACGGAATTCGTAGTCACTGACTGGGACACCTTTAGAAAAATCCGGAAAGAGCGCTTCCAGCGTGAGCAGCAAGGCACGTTAGCTAACTTGCAACAATGGACGCAACAGATCAGGGAAGATATTAACGGCAACCAAGAAGGACCAGACCGACCTAGAAGTCAAAAGAATGGATAGTCGGCTGGTGCACCTTCTTGAAGCAAAGGAATCGCTAACCAATTGGTGGAAAAAGCAAAAGCTCAATGGACGGCTTAGAAAAAGATTGCGGAGGTTAACAAGGCCATAGAGGAGCATCGGCTACTAAGCAAACAGCAGTGGGAGGAGGTATGCAACTCCATAGACGGACAAATGAGAGTGGGTGCGAAGTGGAATCTTCTCAAGCACCTGCTAGACGAAACCAATACTAGGTCCAACTAGAGGAAAGTGCTGGAGAAAATCGTGCACGAGGCCACTCGAAAAGAAGACATGCCAAAAATCCTGGATAACCGGGCCTGCAGGTATCTCCCGCTGGGTACGGTCGGGCCGAACGACTACCCAATGTACAGGGGTAGATCGTGCCCCAGGCTGGACGCGCCTTTCAAAACCTACGAGGTTAGGGAGGCCTTACAATGTCTCAATGCCAGGTCTGCGCCGAGGCCCGACCACCACAAATAAGGCTCTCAGGAACTTAGAAGACGACTTCATAGACTGGCTCACAGAAGAAATCAACAAGGCCTGGCAGGCGGGCTAAGTTTTCCAGGGCTGGAAAGAAGCCCTGGTAATACGAATCCCAAGCCTGGCAAACATCTGAACTTGTCCAATCTCAGACCGATTTCCCTCACGTCTTGGGTCGGAAAGGTGGCGGAGCACGTAATTCACAATCGCATAGCCAAGCACGTCGAACAGAACGGTCTTCTGCCATATAACATGGTGGGCTTCTGACCAAGCCTTTCGACACAAGACGCAATGAAACTCATCAAGACTCAGATCATAGACAACGACACGAGGGACGTGCGGGGCATTCTCGGGCTCGACTTGGAAAAAGGCCTTCAACAACATATCACGCAGACACATTCTAGAATCCATCTCGGATCTCAACCTAGGCTAGGCCTTTCACAGCTACGTCAGGTTGTTCCTGGAGGGTCGCAAAGCTACGTTAAAGGTCGGAGACCACAAATCGGAAGGGTACTCGCTAGGGCCTAGAGGGACGCCTCAGGGGGCCCTGATTTCAGGGGCCCTTATTGTTCAATCTTGCCATCAGGGAACTGTCGGTATCCCTTTCGGGGATCGAGAGTTCACCACACGATATACGCCGACGACATCACCATCTGGTGTACCGGAGGCAGCGAAGGGGAAGTGGAATCGAAGTTTACAGGAGGCGGTAGACCGAACCGAAACTTTCCTCCAGTGCACGGGGCTGAAGTGCTTGATGAAAAAGTCGGAGCTTCTTTTCTACAGAACGGTCAGAAAAGGTCCCAGGGGGTGGCAGCCCCTGGACGAGGTTAACATCAAGCTTCACACCAAAAGCGATGCCAACATTCCTAGGCTACACACTCTAAGGGTACTCAAAATGTTTATTGAGTCTAACGGAGGCAACATTACCAAGATCAGGAAAATCACGACCAAGACGGAGTGCATGGTCGGCCTGATCAAGAGAATCACCAACAAGAGAGGAGGTCTGAAGGAGGATAATCTTCTCAGACTCTTCCATGCTTTCCTCATGAGTCATATCGTCTACGTGGCTGCAATGCACAAGTGGTACGCGTCCGAAAAGAACAAGTTGGGATACGCTAATCCGTAAGAGCATCAAGAAAGTGCTAGGGGTTCCGGTAAATGCCAGCATGGAACGCCTTCTCCAGCTGGGTGTACATAACACACTCGGCAAAATCATGAAAAAACTGCTAAAATATAGTACTCACCAGGCGACCGCGTGTGGGTGTGGACACCTATCCGACACCGTGGGCTCTCAGAGAAATTGTTGCGCCGCTATTTCGGCCCCTACGAAGTTGTACGCCGCCTCAGTGATGTGAACTATGAGGTGGTGCCTCAAAGCTCTGATCCTAGTTCGAACCGCCGCCGTCCCCGTGCTGAAGTCGTCCACGTAGTACGGATGAAGCCGTACTACGCACGCGAGGGATAAGCAACCCTCACAAACCGCTTCAGCACTGTGTACATTCCTGTATGTTTTTTTTTCTTTCCATGTTGGCACTCTTGCCCATATTGCTCGCCCCATGCCCTTGAAGCGACCGGGTCGGTCGCTTTTGAGAGGGGAGCAATGACGCGAAATAAGTTGGCACGTGGTGACACTGGCCCCTTGAGGCGAGAACGACGAAGTTCGTGGTTGCGCGCGCGCTCTCCGAGGTCCAGCCATTATTAAAGGCTGACGTGTTTTTTTGCCTATCTGTTGCTGGTGAACTATTCTAGCTGTAATAGCTGGGTGACAATATCACCTCTCTCCAGCACCCCCGCGGGGAGAGAGATTCTCGCGGTCTTGGGAGTCAGCCCCACTGCAGTGGAGGAACGTAAATGTGCAATGTCGGATCACCTAAGGGACATCATGGTTGCTCCTTTGCCAAAGAATGTACATCCACATCACAATGCGGGCAGACGCAGAGCTCGTGCTGTGGCACTGCTGCGGAAGATCAAGGAATCGCCTCACACGGTCAGCTTCGTTGATGCGGCTCAGTATGGGTGCACATCGGGCTTCATCGCAGTGGTAGTCAATCACGGACAGGTCACTTGCGCGGCCTCCTTTAGAGGTTCCACCCCGGCTAGGGCGGAGCAGTCAGCGATCGCCTTGGCACTCTTAGACGAAGAGAGAACTCAAATCTTCACTGACTCAAGGGCGGCGGTCAGGGCATTCGCCTGTGGATCCATCGCCGAAGAAGCACATAGAATTATCGACGGTAGAGTAATCCGTCTACATACTATCACGTGGCTACCGGCACATCTCGACTCCCAGCTAGATTCGCTCCCCAACCTCAACGACATCGCACACGTCCAAGCGCGCGCACTAAACCACCGCGCGGATGCGAATGCGAGTCGAGGTCTTGTTGAACCTCGGCTTTTTGAGTTCCGAGACATTCTTTCCACCTTTAACGAGGTAACTAAGCACTATTACCCTGAAAAGAGAGTCTACTCCCCCCCCACAGTAAACAAAACAGATCACAGGCTATCACACTGCGCATGCTTCAGACAGGATCGTATCCAAACTTGGTATAGGGACCAAGGTTAGGTCCACTATAGCAATGCGTGAGTGGGCGATCGAAAGCACAAGGAACCAGACCGATGGCAGGAGCAGAAGAGACTATATTTTATTGTTCTCTTTTTCTACCTTCGCAGCACGAGGAATGAGGCACATGCGCATGCACCTGAGCGCGCCATAAATAAAAGGCGGTCGATGAAGATGACGATGGCCGCTAGACTTGGCTTTATTTCACTCCATCAAGCCAGACGGCTTTAGTCCGGACTGCCCGAGCAGCGGACAGAGAAGTAATTTAAAAGACATGCTCTGGGGATGCCCCTCGTTACAGAGAGGTCCTAATAGCTGCACCGAGGAACAGTGGAGCTCTGCGCTACGGAGCTCCGAGCTTTCACGTCAAGTATGGGCTGTCCAGAGAGCCCACGATGCGGCGGTGAGGCTTGGCCTTCCCGTCCAAACGTAGGAGCGGCCCGCGGCTTTATCACGTCCCTGAAAAGGGCACATCGGAGCCTCTCAGGACCATCAATAAAGTTCCTTGTCTGTCTGTTGGCCCAAGAAGTTGGCCCCGCGACATGTAGATGGCGCTGCCATGCCTCCACAATCCGCCATTGCAGGATATATGGGCTTCTATGGGAGCTTCGCTACCATGCGTACATACACCTTGTCTTGATCTCGCTGCCATGGCGCACGTGCGTTTTCCAAGTGAGGTTCGTTTGTGGGAAGAATGCCTGGCTGCTCTTTTCAATGGGCCTCTTTGATTATGCAATCCCCTACTGTCTGCAAACCGTCAGCGGCTTCCGGTCTGGCTAGTCCTGACAGAAGAGTGCGTCACAGTCACAGGATCCAGCTGTTGGGGACTGTCTGAGGTTTCGTTCGAAAGTTTCGAAAGCCCGTGACCGGAAGTCACTCTCCTGGCTGCCGCTGTCTGCTCTTAGCTACTCGTAGAAAGCCCCCCTACCCAGCGAATTCATTAGCCTGGCCTCCGAAATGGTGCAGTCTCAGAGGCCACGTCGCCGGCACAACCATAAAGCTTGCATAGTGGAATTGCAGCCTGAGCGTATAGAACGTGTTCGCAAAGCGCAGTTTGCGTCGAGCTCTAGCTCTTCTTGCCCCTTAACTGCTGTATTTTAAGTGGAATTCCCACACGGACATAAGCAAAATCGCGGTCGTGCCGCGTCGTTGTTCATGCAGAAAGCACCCGCCGATATACTTGAAGCTCATGAGACTGTCTACTAATTAAGGGCCCGACGTGTGTCTAGGACAGAGCTCGTGTACACCGTCTACTAATCCTGCACGTCAAAAATCACACGCACGAACTTGGCAACAGAAGGAATCAACATACATGCCAACAGCAATCGGCGAAGCTCCGATTGTATATACCACCCCAGCTACCGCCGTGAAAAAGCCCCATGCAATATGATATGCTTCCTCGTACACCAGTTTCACTCAACTGAAAAGCGAAATCTAGCTGTTTACTACGCATATAGCAATGAGCATGATAGATTTCGCTCAGCCCATCAAGAAAAGAAAGCGTGTGTGCCTGATCGCTGTGCTTCTCTCTTAAAAAACACGAAGGCTAAAGCTGCAGCAATTAGACCGCTCCTGAAAAACTTGCATGATGGCACACAAAGCATCGACGACGTAACAGAAGCGATAGCTGAGTGCACAATATTTGCCGTCTGGAACACGCGAAGTACGCTGAAGCACACGGTATGTTTCACAGCATGGCGTTGAACGCCGCGCGCATCTTTTAAATGCGAAGCACATCTTGGAGAACATTTGCCACTTTTACAGTATCTATCTATCTATCTATCTATCTATCTATCTATCTATCTATCTATCTATCTATCTATCTATCTATCTATCTATCTATCTATCTAATCTATCTAGCCGCCTACGTCTTGGTGCTCTTATGGTCGTATTGTTAACTTGATATTTACCAAAATTGGCATACTATGACACGACTGTATGGCGAACATAAATGATAGGTCGTGACATGAATATCATGACATGTGTGTGATGTATGTCATGAAACAGCTGCTTACGTCTTGGGGCTCTCGTGGTCATTTCGTTAACTTGGTAGGTACCAAAATTGGCATTGTATGACAACAGTGTATGAGGAACATGAATGATAAGTCATGACATGAATGTCATGACATCCGTGTCTTGTAGGTCGTAAAACAGCCGCATAAAATGACAATGACCCAGCGAAAAAACATTAACACTCAGAAACCATTGAAATGGGTTCTGACGTGGGTACTAAGTGAAGGAAACACTAAAGGATGGTGGTAGAAGTCATAGTCATGAGCATGACTCAGCAAAAATGACAATGACTCAGCGAAAAAACATTAACACTCGGAAACCACTGAAATGGGTTCGGACGTGGGTACTAAGTGAAGGAAACACTAAAGGAATGGTGGTAGAAGACATAGTCATGACCATGACCCAGCAAAAATGACAATGACAGCGAAAAAATATTAACATTCAAAAACCAATGGAATGGGTTACTGGGAAAACCATGAACCAATGGGAAAAGGCTATAGGTCAATGGTTGAAGTCACAGTCATGAGCATGGCTAAGGTATTCACTTTAATGTCTCCTAGGCGTTGCTAAAGGGACTCCTGAGGACTCATGACGTGAATGTCATGACATGCGTGTCATATAGGTCATGAAAAAGCCGCCTACGTCTTGGTGCTCTCATGGTCGTTTCGTTAACTTGGTAGGCTCCCCGTACCCTGCTTCGCATAACATCGATTCCCACAGGCCGTGGGATTTGCCGGCTTTTTTAAAACAGCCGTCGTCTGCCAGCTGCTTGCGCTTGTGCGAGCAAAAATCTGCTGACAGTTCAGAGAGTCCGCGGACAGTCCGTGACTTCCAGTCCATGAAAATCGAACGCTAATTGGCAGCTCTTGGTCTAGTGGGCGGAGCTTTCGAAGCTGTTCGAGAAAATCGAATGCGGGACAGCAGTCTCAAGCAGTCCGGGACTGTCAGGGACTGATAATCGAAGAGGTTCAATGCAGCAGGTCAGAAAAAGGACCAGCGTTGTTTACAATCCCCCGAGGATAACGGGATGTCGTGCGGCGAAAAGAATGGGTGCACAAAATCGGAAGTAAAGACTTAGCCCCTTCGAAACACGCCGCTCTTTGCAAGGAGGTTATATACTAAATATACTCCTTGGTTCTTAACGAAACAAGTACTGTACTGGTAGGCAAGGTTGCATGGAGATTTTTATAACTTTTGCGAGCCAGACTGTTAAATTTATCACAGTGCAGCTATGCACTACCCGTGTAGCTTGTGTAAAACAAGTTGCTAACTTTTTCAAGCGCTTGTATGGCCTCGCTCGTGTGGGCGTCGGTGTTGATGTTGCCGGACGGTAACATCAACACCGAACGAATAAACCCAAGCTGTGCGAAAATACAAATTGCTCTTCGGGTTGCGAGACCACCACGCTAACCAATTCAGTCATTATGGGTTCATCATACACGTGATTTAAAGCGGGGTTTTATATGCATGAAGAAGTAGACGTGGCACCCGCAGCTGGCGCGCGCGATCCCACCTTTATGCTCATCATCTGCCTATATTTTATGTCCACTGCAGGACGAAGGCCTCTCCCAGCGATCTCCAAATATCCCTGTCTTGAGCTAGTTGATTCCAACTTGCGCCTGTAAATTTCTCAACTTCACCGCACCTAGTCTTCTGCCATCCTCGACTGCGCTTCCCATCTCATGGCACCCATTCTGTAACTCTAATGGTCCACCGGTTATCTACCCTATGCATTACATGGCCTACCCAGCTCCATTTCTTTCTCTTAATGTCAGCTAGAATATCGGTAATCCCCGTTTGCTCTCTGGTCCACACAGCTCTCTTCATGTCTCTTAACTTTAGGGCTAACATTTTTTGTTCCATCAATCTTTGTGCGGTCCTTAACTTGTTCTCGAGCTTCTTTGTTAACCTCCATGTTATGTTAGCACCGGTAGAATGCAATGATTGTATACTTTTCTTTTCAACGTCATTGAAACGTTATACCAACTGATATCACGCCATACCCCCCAGCCAATTACAGGCGTCCCCTCTCTCCAGAGGAGGGAAAGGGTGTGATCGCGTGTTCGCTCGCCTCACGCCTGCCATTTCCTGCCAGTTCAGGCCCGGCAGTCAGATGGGGAGGCCGTGTTTGGTTCGTTCTGCCGAAGAGCAGGCTACGTTGAAGGAACGGCAGCGGGTCCGTGAACGTCCCCCCCAAACGCTCAAAAAACTAACCAACCCCTCTCCTAGCGTTGGACAAGCTTCGCCTGCAGCCCTGTTCCCGGTTGGGGATGGGTTTAAATTTTTTACAGCGAAGCTGTTAAGGGCTCACCTTTCGATCGTCGCGTCCGGCAATAGAAAAAAAAACTCTCATTGGCCGTATGCTGTATGTGCGAGTGAAAGCGAGCGAGGGCGAGGGACGCGCGCTTTCACGGGGAGCGAACGCACGGCGGAGAGCAAACGCAACTTCCCAATGGAAGGGAAGTGGTGTATGAGGAGGGCATCGAGGCACCCTATACTGTGTTCGCTCTCTCACTGAGGCGCTTGCGCGCAGACCTGCCGGTCTCTGCCGCCAACTCTCTCTGGGCTCCCGCCCACCTCTCCCCTAACAGTGTCGACAACGGTGTTTAGCCGTTCATCACGTAGCCAGCGTTTTGTAGCGTGAGCTACACTGGCCGAGGTTGAGGGGTGCGACTGTTTTCACAACAAATCCGTGCAGGGGCAGGGCCTCGCCTAGAGATGTAAAATTTCCGGAAATTTTGAGCAATCTGAAAAAAACCTGTTTTTTTCACGTCTTTTCCCGAAATTTCGGAAAAAATGAAAAAGAACAAATTTTCTTTAACATAGGGTCAATAGTTTATTGCCAAATGCCAAAAGCCACAGCTCTCATTATGTAAATGACAGAAGTGAAATGCTTTCTGCCTTTTCACAAACGAATGCAGGGTTTAACAAATCGAAGACAAGCCGGAAGCATCACCGTGAACGCGCTCAGTTCTCTGTGGATGGGTGCGGCTTCTTAGAATTGTTACGGCAGTTAGAACAAAGAACAAATGTCTCTTCTGTGACTATTTCGTCGTGGCTTTGACTATGGAAAGGATCAAGATGTCTCCCCGACCGTGAAGTGCATCCACACGTCGGAAATTGGCTGTACTATTGCAGAATCTGCTTCCACACGGCTTCATATGCGGACTTCCGCCACAGGTTGCACAAATGCACGAGGGAAAGTCAATATTGAACAATAACGGGCACCAAAACATGCGAAACCGCACCCGAATGACGAAGCCACGCTGACGCTGGAGCTGACATTATGTGATATCGATGACGAGTGGCCAGCCGTCGTTTGGTGTTTTGGTATCATGTGCGACGTTTCGCGTTCTGCGTTTCGCTTTCACGTTTAACACGCTGGGTGTTGCCCAAGTTTTATTTCGGTACGTTTTCCCGCAGAAATTTTGACCAATTTTTCCAACTGTGCCGAAAAAAATGAAAAAAAAAACAGTTTTTTTCCGGAATTTTCCCTTTTCTTTACGCACTTCGCATCTCTAGCCTCGCCTCGATGACGTATCACCATTTTCTTTTATTTCCCTCTCTGTTTGGCGGTGCGGTCGGTGTGCGGCGCCTCAGTTCGGATCAGCTCAATCCACGTGAGCGAGAAGTTGGCGTGCGTATCATATTCGCGGCGTGCGTTGTTTTGTTTCGCTTGTGAGCGCAGAATGCAACGATGAGCGAGCCTCCTGACCGACAGAAGGTGATCGAAAAGTACCTCCAAGGGTTACATCATCATGGTCGGTATTTTGTAGAGATGCCTTTCCGGGGATAATGCCTTTTCGCGCTTATCGCGCTTTGTCAGTGGTCAGAGCGACGGTCCGCTTGCGTTTCCAACGATATCAGCCGGCCGTGAGTGGTGAATGATAAGACTAGTATAGAATAAGTCATAAGGCATTGCTAAAACATATCGGCCCATGAAGCGGCTACTCCCATGGTTACCTGAAGTCAGACGGTGAACTCAAGCTTTTTGAGATGTCCTTGGCTGCCGTCAACGAGAGGTATGCTGTGCATACATCAAGAGACCTGAACAAGCCGTCTAAATGTAAGGATGTATCGACTGCTTCTTAATTTTTCGCTCAGCGCTTAGATTTATCATTGAAAAACGCAGTAGTAATTTTAACCAGGGACTCAACCTGGCAGAACGACCTGTTTTCAGTTGCGGTTAGTGCGCAACACGAGACAAGTGATTTATCTTGAATTGCCTTTTTGAAGATCGGGTTATCATTGTTCTGGTTACCGGTTCAGAGTTCCCCTGGCACCGAATTATTTCGGTTTGAGTGGAGTATTGTTCTGGTTACCACGACATGACCCGACACTCAGAAACTTTGATAAACGTAAAATTAACTGCACTGTTATTTTTCGGTTTCAGTGATGATTAGAACCGCGCATGCAAGCTAATTGTGACTTTAAAAAATGAGAAAGTCTGCACCTGTGCTCTTTACATAAATGCTTCAGAGCTGCGCTTGGGCGTTTGTTTTGTAAGCATCTGCGCATGTTTTTTTTTTTCGTTTTTTTGAAAAGCAACATGGAAGAGCAATGGCGCCAACATGTGCTGGTTGGGTTGGGGAAAAGAGAAAAGATGCAGAAACATGCATCTTTTCTCTTTTCCCCAACCCAACCAGCACATGTTGGCGCCGTTGCTCTTCCGTGTTGCTTTGGTTTTCGAACGCCTGGAACTATGTTTTGCGGCAAGTGTGACGTTGCTTCACGGAAATTTCCATCACCATGATCTCCTGCGCCTTCGGATGCCAAATTAGTTTCAGCAAAGGCAAGAAGCTTAATCGTTTTGTGCACCAACAGGCTTTAATTCGCGGGCACGCGAAACTGCGTGTGAAAACGTGATTATGAAACTTTTACGATTCAGCTCAGTCCTTTTGACATTGGAGGCTCGAGCATGAAAACTCATCTTAGGAAAGCAGCTCTGCCTTTTGTGGTTACTTACTTACTAGCTTTCTTTAGAGCGAATAGCTTTGTTTGCCTCTTTTGTTCTTGTTCGTCGTTGGCGGCCACCCGGTAGATTTGCGATACAAAGGCACCGATGAAAAGCGTCCGTGCTCTCCCGAAACCGAGTTACGGGGTGCATTCGTCGCCGAATGACAGCATCATAGGTGTTTGAGACGTACGTGCTAATTCGCGTTAGCTTTAAAGTGTGTGAAGGTTAAGATGTGAGGGTGGAGCACTCGCAAAGAAAACATGCGGTTGCCCGCTCGTTCACTGGCTGGTTTAGTCGTCATTAATTTAGTCGTTTGTTCGTTCGTTTAGTCGTTTGCTTGCTTGTTCGTTCAACTATTAGTTCATACGGCCATTATTTGTCTGAGATGCACTTGCTGTAGGACACTAAGGCTGGTGCGTCCGTGCCCTCCGCCAGCCTTTGAGCGTCATAGCTTATACGTGCCGTGAATTCAAGTGGCAAGGACGGAGAGGATTATTTAGCTTACTGAGGGTTTGCTGGAGGCCAGGATGTTGGCATTCGATCGTCAACGTGTTATTTACAACCATTCGCAACAAGATCTTGCGACACGCCCTTGACAAATGTAGTGCACGTGATACATTCGGAATCGTCATGGTACTGCGTTAGCGCTCGTTTAGATATTTATAAAAATAGTTATCAAAACAGGAAAAAGAATCTGCCGTCGCTGAATTTGTATATATTGTCACGTAGTAGTTGCGGTGAAGAAAACAGTCACAAAACTGTGAATGACGAAACGTACTTTTTATTGGGCGAACCTGTGCCCACAAAAGCAAGTTGCACTCGAAGCACAACGATAGCGGCGAACACAGTCGGCGATCGTCGAAATCTGATCAGCGGCGAAACGCGTCGGCTTTTCTACATGAGTCATCGAAGGTTCCAGAGGTTCCACCCTGGTGCCCTCGTGTCTTCCAGAAAGTACTAGACAGGTCGCGTCGCTCATACAATCAGATTACATAAGCGTCTGTGACAACAGACAATGGACACAAGCATGGACAACGTTCGAGTAACTTCTGATACATGCAGGCGCGTCCCTGCGCCGAGCGCTAATGTTAAACATTTGTTAGCCGATGTTGAGCTGGCCCATCAGCTCACCCGTGACGCTTCTAACCGGGCACCGTTGATCCCTGGCCCAAGCCCTCGGAAGACGGTGGGAGACTCTCCCTGTGCCGCACCATCAAGGAAGTCTACCTCCAGCTCCGTCTCGACAAGCGCCTATACCCTCCGCCTCATCCATCACTCACTGTGCCGGAGGCTCGCCTTTTGCGGCATGTCCAAATGAATGAATGCATTGTTACCCCCCTCCTGTCTGTTTCTCTATCATTATCGAGTCGACCCCAGCTGTCCCAACTGCCCCTCTACATATGTGGACCTAGCTCATTGCCTTTTCTACTGCCTCGCTGCTCAGCAATCGCATCATAACCTCCCCCTTCCCTTTCCATCACCACCTGGCTCGACTGGCTTGGCGCTGAAGGGGAAGAACAGCGTAGACTTGCCGCCCAGGCGGTTGATATGCTCGGCCTATAATTTTTGGCTGAATAAATGTCTACTACTACTACTACTGAGCCGATGAAAAGCGGTCACTGGTGAAAGATAAAAAAGTGCACGTGTTAGTATATATATATATATATATATATATATATAATAACCCTCCGCATAGAAATCCTTTGCTATAATTATATACGAAGTTTCTCGGAGCTAGAACGCCAACGCGAACGCTTAAAGTGCACGGCATTGCTAAGCGTGCTGTGCGCTTAGGAGAAACAAGGAGCAGGGAAGGCGGAGGAGGAGAGTGTCGCTACTTTTTATATTGACCCTTTTCGCGGAGCAGTTCGTTTAGAGAAAGGAGATGGCGCTCATGGCGGCGCGCCACACGTCTCCTCAGCGACTGCGCTCGATTACGAAACCGTCACCGCTTCTACCTTGCTTCTGTGCGATCAGCTGTCGGAAATGCAACTGAGTTTTTGCTAACCATGTCGCTAACACACTGTGCTCCAATCATGCTAGATTGAATCATGTGTATTGAAGACGTGTGCAGTAGTTAGCTGCAAAAATAGTGACTGGCATGTTAAGGACAGTGGCGCACCGACGGGCGGGGGGATTTCGCCGGTTTGTAACCCCCCCCCCCCCCCCTGATGCGTCTTAACCCCCCCCCCCCCCTTTTGTTCAACCCCTTTCTTTCCTTGCGCATTTGAGTACTGCAACTAAGATGTAAGACGCGCAATCGTCTGCACACTCGCAAAAGTGAATTTTTTGACAATTTTTCGTGAAGAAATCGAAATTAGTGCTGTTTAGATGGTTTTGGCAAACTGTCAACCCCCCCCCTGGCAGAGATCCTGGGTGCGCTACTGGTTAAGGAATATAATGAATCTGTGTGGCCAAGTTCGCGGACCGCTGCTTCAACTGTCCCGAACGTGTTACCGGCACTTCGTGATGTACAGCTTTCCTCGAGGATACAGGAATTTGCTCATCCGTCAGCCTTATATCGCTAACCTTCAAAGAAAGGGCTTCATCCCCAGAACGTCGGCAAGAGTGAGTGCCACTCGTTAAACAATGACAAAGGGAGTAGCGCCGCTTCCTGTCATAGTAAGTTTCGCGCACGTTATCGGTACACAACCACCCAAGTGGCAGGAAAACTTACGCCCACTCTATCGCCGACGTATCAAGAATAAGTGAATGGGCGCACACTTGACTATATGCGCACTATATACGCACAATAAATAACAGATTACACCGATGCCGCAGGAATGGTCGAAGCTGAATGTTTTGTGACGGTCCACAAGAGTAAGCGAGTTACTAGCTGTAATATATATTTGCTACAAGGTATTACAATGTACAAAACAGCTACGTTTCAAGCCTTGTGCACAGCAAGAACAAATCTACGGGAACTGAGCACACCCGCGAGCGATTAGGCAGAAAATAATCAGATAGTGGCCGCACCGAGGAACTTCACCGAGTCAGAAACTGACAAGCCACTGCTTCAAAATATTTGCCGAATAAAGTACAAAGAGCAAAAAACACTAATCCTGACTGAATTCATGAGCGGAATGTTTGGATAGCTTGGTATAGCTTTTAAAACAAGCACCATCTATGCGGCTTGCGCCGTTTGGACATAGCTTAATCAGCTCCGAAGGCGCTTTTGCATGTTCTCTTAAGCTGTGATCAAAGCTTCGTGTCGTCCACCTAGTCACCGTCTACGATATCTCCGAAAATAGAGGTTTTCTAAGCCACGCCGGCATCATACACTTCCATTGTGAACAAGGAGGCAGTGGAGGCAAGCAATGGACGCGTCACCACGTGATCAAACATGGCAGCGCCCATGGGATTGCCGGGAAAAGGGTCAATAGAGGAGCTTTAGCTTTGGGTACAGCCATTCACAGAGAAGTGCTTCCACAGCCGTGTTGGTACCCGCGACAGTGACTCTAATCAGGCCGTAAATAAAATGTTTTATAGTTGCACATTACAGGTCGAATACTGAAGTTGTTATTGCCGCACTCTCGTAGCCGTTCAGTTTTACATGTGCAGTTTTGCGAGGGTTCACTCATCGTGGCCATGAGCGTTTACCGTTTGCATGTGTTGAATGCAACTGCGATTTTCTCTGCGATTTTCTCGGGGACTTGATGTAAAATACAAACGGATTCATTGATGAATAAAAGCTTATTGGTACAGTACATATGCCCTCGGTCTTAGACATGCGCGGCGGACACAGCGGTCGTCGTGATCTAGAGACACTGTAGAATCAAGTGCGCACATGCCTTAGTAAGCTTGCCCTTTGTCATGCATGCCACTTTAGCGGCCGCAGACCAATTTGTCCTGGAACTGCTGGCACAATAGCCCCCACGGAAATGTGCCGGCAGACAACGTTTCGCCCCTCTTTGGGGCACTGCTAATAAATAAACGGTTGGTGCGACGTGCGACGCAGGCAACAAGGCGATGAGCAAGTGGCGCAACATGCGTGACAAGTACTTCAAGGTGCGCAAGCAGGAGCTGCTGAACCGGCGCCTGTGCACACCGCGCTTCGGAAGCCAGTCAAGGTGTGGCCTTCTACCACGTGATGCGCCAAGTGTTCGAGAGCAAGAATGCCGCGGCGCTGGAAGGCTCGCAACAGTGAGTAGGAAAAAAATTGACTTACATACCGTCCGAAAAGGCACAAGCTCAGAAATATGCATGGAAAAAAAGTCCATATGCACTAATCGATGCATAACCTTCATGCAACCGCTGAATAACCATAGCTATAGACGAGCATTTTCAGCGCATGCAGTGGACAGCCACCTTGTTATGGAGACGGCGGGCACAGGCCTGTGAACGAGAGAGAGAGAGGGCCCACATCATGTACTATCGACAAAAAGTTTACTGACCAAGGGATCTGACAAAAAGCTGAATATCTCCACAGCCTCAAAACGCCCAGTCTGATATTCCCATTTCCAGCCTGTACTGGTATATGCGAACAACATTGTGATGTACGGTTTTACTGGCTACTTTTAAAGGCTGCCCGGATATTTAGCGTTTTCTGATGCATGGGACATACAATGAACACAAACAAGAGTAAAGGTCATATTGGTAAGATTTTAACTGCGCTAGAAACAGGGACGAAGGAGGATGAAAAATACACCATGTGCGCAGACTCACAACTAAATTTTTAAGGGTGCAAGATGACATATATACAGTGAGGATAGCAAAACAACATGATCTGATTGGCAAGACATGCTCACATGTACGCTTCAATCACAATCTTGCGCCTAGATATTGCACTTGACAATCTGCAAGCACCACCGACGGATCAACTGATGCATCCATGTGTTTTCTTAATTGCATAAGCCTCGAAGATATCCCGCGTGATGCGGTTCTTATGGCGATATAAAATCTTAGTTTTTTTCAGTAGCGGTCGGCACGTCTTGTTGTCTCCTTTTCACAGTCCCTGCAGTGCTTCGCCACGTGAGAATAGCCATGTTTCTAGAATGTCCCTGTTTCTAGCGCAGTTAAAATCTTTCCAATATGCACTTCAACCAACTAGCCCAATTTGGTGCACTACTCCTCTTGAACTGCTGCAAGGTACGGAGACAGCGCCACCCAGAGCGTTGGGAGCGAACCCACCCCCGAAGGCTTCTCCACACAAGCACCGATACGAATTGCCCTACCGAAACTACATGTACAGTCTATTTCACACTTAAAACTCGGAGCGCATTGCAATGCGCTCCGAGTTTTCCTTAGGTGAGACAGACTGTACCTGTTTTCTCCAGTGAACTTTGCAAGTGGCAGTGCTTCTGGGAACATTTCAAGGCCATGATCCATAACAACCGCGAGCTGTCTGACATAGAGAAGTTTTCATATTTAAGACCATACTTAACCGGCACAGTGAAAGGTGCAGTCGAAGGTGTGCGCCTGGTGGAAGCAAACTACGCGGTAGCGCTGAGAATGCTCCGAGAAAGGTTCGGCCCTGCTACCGCACTCGTTGATGACCACATTGACAGTTTGCTTGCCATCGTGCCCATTGATCGCTCTTTCAGGTATCGCAGCTACGAGAACCCTACGAAGAGATGCACTTTCGTACAAGCTGCCTCGACAGCCTCGGGGTTCCAGCGTCAGAATATGCGGTCATACTTCATTGTGTCCTTATGCGATCGCTCTCCGTGGAGATATCACCATTTTATACCGTCAATGCATGAAGGAGAATGAAGCCGATGACGGGGCTACTCCGAGTCACGGCAAGAGGTGCGAAAGTTGATGAAATTCATGCAGGCGCAAGTCGAACGCAGAGAAGACAGCCTCTCTAGTTCAAGGTCCCGTCCCTATCGAAACAGAACCCCGCGGGACACAGGCAATGCCAACTGTGTCCACCACCACAGGTACCGTCAGCATTCGCGCTGGCCACAGGATCTGTATCGATTGACCATCCCTGCTGCGTACTTACTGTGCACTCAACGTGACCACGCCACAAAGCACCACGCCACTCAACTTGTATTGACACTGAGAAATCCGCAACAGAAGCCGGCCTCCTACAGCCGGGACGAGAATGTCGACGACCCCAGTTAGCTTCGTTCAAGCCTGTGCTAGAAATTGAAGTCCATCCTGTCCATCTACCACGACGACACGCGATATCTGTATGAGTTGCCAAAGCGGTACACCAAGGTGGGGACCACTCATCAAAGTTCTGGAGAAACTACCGGCTCATGATGAAATCGACCATCGTTGAAAACAGCGTTCTCACTGAGCAAGAAAGCAGGTTCAACGAAAGCCGGCGGGTGACGAGTGGTTCTGACAGAAAAGTCATGAAACAGCCTCTGAGTGAAATCACATGAATCGCGATTGATACAGAGGTCTCAGTCGACGAAGACACCCAAGAAGCCAGTGCTTGAACCACGAGCCTACTCGTAGGCTGGCGGTTCCAGTTACATCGCGAACATAGTGCGGGAGACGCAGGATCAGTCATCACCACTCCTACCGCCACCGCTCAGAAATGTACTTCTGTGATACTCTCGAAAACATTAAGAAGGGGAACCATGGGGCTCGATTAAAATTTTCTACACCACTGGGGTGCAACTGGCCCAAAATCATGCGCCTCCATCGAATGCTGCGGCTCGTCCAGTCGACGCTCTCGCGCTACTGTTATTATAGAATCGGTCGACTGTGCACATCAAACGGCTGATGGTCGCACGTAGGCCCGGTGAACGTGCTAGCCGCGCGCATACGCTCTTACTGTTCGGCACCGCAGAACTTTGTTTCCGTGAAGCTTCATTACCGTGAGCACAATATACCTCAGGCCGCACGGTCGGTGTATTTAACTTAACGACGTTCTCCTCTGCCGGACTGTTCATCGGCGCGCTGTGGCTTGCCACATCTGTCACATCTCTGCGGTGCGTGGCCGCCCGAAACGTGTTCAATGAAGCACAACGATTCCTATAAAGCCACGACCAGCATACGTGTGTGTTCTCATAAACTGCAGATGGAGTTGCCATAGGTAGTATCGCGATGGAACACACCGTGATTGGATCCCTTGGTTGGATCACTACAGCTCGCGAATGTGCGCGCAGCGCGGTCGCGTGCCGAAGGCGAGAAATGTAAAAAGAGAGGAGATCTGGTCCGACTTATGGCGGAGTAACGCCAACTTCCGGCGTCACTTAGCTTCACAAAGAGGGCCTCTCCACAGTTTTTCCTTCTTCCATGAAGCCATCTTTGTTTATTTGGACAGTGTTACCAGCACAAGTCGCGGATTCTGAAGTTGCCAATATATTTCAACTAAATAAATATAGCCTACGTAGGCATGGGAAATCGGAGATATCTTTCTCTGTCCTTGTACGTATTTGAAACATGACAAAATGCATTACTATGCCATAGTGAAAGGAAGTTGCGTACACTGCAATGAAGATAGAGAGTCACAACTTATTTACCTAATCCACGCTTTTCTGTATTTAATATTGCGAAATTTAAAATTATAATTTAAATATTAAATATCATTTAACCTTTTTTCAAATTCTTATGTTAAATGATTACATTTTCATACCGCCACACCCCTCACCACAACCAACCGCCCAATAACCGCCATTTTTTTTTTTGTTCAGTTCCCGGTAGTGGGTGAGGCTGCACATTAAATGAGGATAAAGTAGGCAAGGAAATATAAGATGGTGATGTTAACAGTGGGAGAAGCAGTCAATAAGTTGAAAGCCGAAGGAATCGCAGAAGTCTGCTCTCTCTCTTTTAAACTTAGTAATCTTCTGCAACTTTTGTAAAAAGTCTTAGGGTCAAATCAAGATTTGGCTTCCTGCAATTGCTAGAATTTACTTTCTATCTCTCAAATGGGGGGGGGGGGGGGTCAACAAATTTCAGCCAGATTGGTCCCCTGGATGTCTCATGAGAGTATTTCAGTGTCTTGCATGTACTTGAATAGGAAGATTGCAGTTAGCACCAAGCTAAATCTTTCTCCTAAGTAGCATGGAGACAAGATCTGACACTGAAACTGTCAGCATCAACAGAACGGGACAGAGGTCTGTCATGTCTGTTTATTAATTTGTCATCCAGACGGCATTAGGATGATATTGTTGTGTTGTCAAATTATGACAGTTTGCTGCTAAAGGACGCCACTAACAATTTTTGGTTCACGTGTCTCTGTCGCGTTTTGCAGGGAAGCAGCCGGAGGCCACGGAGATGTGGTGGCCGAGCTGGCATTTGACCCCGCCTGGCTCACGAACAGTAACGCCGAGGCTCACGACCCCGAGTTGGCTTCCATCACGACCTTGCACATGGATAATGGGTGACAGCTTGTACCTCACCTGAAACACTTTCCAAAAAATTAGCGTAGCTTGCACTGCAGGTGCAATGCCAAAGAGACAGCGGAGCTGATGGACACCTAGCTAGTCCTGGCTTTTGGGCTAGGCTAAGCACTACCAAGTCATCCCCAGCATTTTCTGGAATTTATTGATTATTGATTGGCTATCTATTGGCTATCGCAAGGTATTGGCCGCGTATTTGGGCTAGGCTAAGCACTACCAAGCCATCTCCAGCATTTTGCGGAATTTATTGATTAGCTATTAGGGAGTTTTAGTATAGCGGAAAACGCTTACGTTAGCGTGCGGTGCAACGTAAGCTTTGCGACGCAACGCTAACGCAAGAAAGGCTGCACTGCGCGGTACAAGGTAGTGTTTTAAAATAGCGAAACGGAGCAAAACGTTAACGCTAATGCAAATATACTTGGGTGCCATCTCGAGGCGGATACAGCAAACATGAGCATACCCACTCGTCAAGCCTACTCCGCTGCTAATCGAGAACGTATATTGAGAGCAACGCCCATTTGTCACCTGTACGCCGCTGTCGAAGCAGCATCACACAAATCTAAAGAAAACATGAGCATTAGTGGGGAACGAATGAGCTGAACAGTGCAGGCCGACGACTCGATAGATCCGAAGTGGACAGCTCTCGCTTCAACAGGCGCCGCCATCTTGCCCTACGTACGGAATCCCTTGTGTGCGTTAGTGTTGAACGCTATATTCCAGAAATAGCGTACGTACGTAAGAGTTCTGGCTACGTTTACGTTCTGCGCATGCGCAGTTTGTAGCACGCAACGCTAATGCTAAATCTATACGTTTGCTGTTTTCCGCTATACTAAAACTTCCTATTGATTCGCTATCGATTGGCTACGCAAGGTATTGGCCACATATTTAGACTAGGCTAAGCACTACGAAGTCATCCCCAGCATTTTCCGGATTAGCTATTGATTGGCTATCGATGACTGACTAAGCTTAAGTAGTCACAACCATGCTTAGCTAGTCTTAGCCAGGATCAGTGTCTAGTTCACAGGGGTATGTGTCATTGCGCTTGGACCCTTTCGCATTTGACAGCGTAAGCTGTATGGGCTCATTCCAATAGCGTATCGGTTCGCGATGGTGTCCGCCGCCGCCGGTGGCGGCCGTTGTCCATGACCGCTATCGCCAATAATGCGAAAAAAAGTGCCCAGTTCTCGCCGGGATCGAGCCCACGCCCGCTGCGTGGGAGTCAGATATTCTACCACTGAGCCACGCAAGCGCTTGCTATCAGGCTGCGGGACAATGCCCTATAACACGCCCTAGGCAGGCGCGCAGCTCCGACGAACCGAGCCTCCGCCAGTGTGGTGGCGTCATCTAGTTAAGGTGCCTGCAAACGCACTGTGCGCAGGCACAGATGACGAGATGCGATTCAGACGAGGCGCGCAATGAACGCGATCCCGATGTGAGATGTGCACCACGTATTCTGGATATCTCTTCGATACATGTTATGGCATCTCCTCGCAAGGTACGAACCGCTGCTGATCCGGGCCGCTGCGGCCGCATTTCGATGGAGGCGAATGCAAAACGCCCGTGTGCTTGCGTTGTAGTGCACGTTAAAGAACCCCAAGTGGTCAAATTTAATCCGGAGTCCTCCACTACGGCGTGCCTCATATCAGAACTGATTTTGGCACGTAAAACCTCAGAAAGAAAAAGAAAAACTGCTGCTGAAGAAGCGAATCGTAGAGCTACGTGCACGGCTACAACCAGGCATCATCAGGCTCAGCAGACTGCTATGAGAGCATTACAAGCCGCAGCTCACCATCGACACCGGGCGGCAGTTCAGATCGTTCTCGTCAACACTTCTCGTCAAAACTTCTCTGGTTAAAACTTCTCGTCAGCATAGTCAAGCTTACGCTATGACTGTGCTGCGTGTGCCGCGAAGGCTTGCGACTTTTTTTTTTATTCAGCAGACACATTACGCCAAGCTTAAACAGCTCCGTTGTTAAAAACCGTGTGATTAACGCCGGTTAGATGTTGAAAATTATCCCTTTGTTTTCGACCACAGCAATATTTGCAGCATTTGGGCCTCCTCATGCACCTGTCCCATTCGGCGCTATTTCGGGGGAAGCGCCGCGTCCTTTTTCCGCGGAAGAGTGTGAAGCTGCTTACACAGATAAACCAGTGCAAATTCTGAACCACGACCCACAGTCGCGACAAAGATGCATTAGAATGTAACGAGGGAAATATTGAAAGGGATGACTACACTTGCTTGCTAATTTGCCCACGCCAGCGTCTGGTGATTTTTTACATGGCGATGCGTTATGTATTGCGTCCTTGCTTTATTCAGCCCGGGGCCGGAGCGCGACATCGATTTCCGTGCAAACCACCGCACCGGTGTTCAGATCTTGTCATCCGCTCCAGACGTGTCGTGCTTGGCGCCTCACGACCTGTCTGTGCGACCTGGTTGCAGCGTCATATTTACTGCACAAGCGATTTCTAAGTCTCTCGCGCATACACTAACGATATGCGCACACTTAAGCATACGTGCCAGACGCTTAGCGACATTTCATGAGAAATAAGCCCTGTCATCTCACCTGGGTAGCAGGGCTATCTCATTCGGTGACCTTCTTGAGTCACCAACGCAGACCCGTCGCTGTGGTAATCAGTGACTGGACTGGCATGGCTTCAGGGAGCAACTTTCCTTCGCTCGTGGTAGCTCTCACCTTGAAACAATTAAAACACTCATTAGTGGTAGCTTGACCTTCGAGATTAATTTCTGTTACTGTGAGGGAGCCGTCACTGGGGATGCGATGTGAACCACCTCTACTTGAGCACACAAGCGTGCGAACACAAGCAAGCATAGCAGGCAAGAACGATTCTCGCACTTTTGGCTTTTCATCGCTTGTGGCTTCCGACTACTGTAACACCGATTCATACTCACAAACACACCAACTCGTGGGAATGCTTCTATAAATTTTTCCAGCCTCCCAAACGGACCCTCAGCCGTCGTCCTTGATTACATTCAGGGCTACAGAAACATTAAAGGGGTTGAGACATCAAATTTTGAGGCTATAAAAAGCCTACTGTAGGCTTCCTCTGTATGCAAGGACACTCAACATAAAGTATTAGACACAGCAAATGTTTAAAATATATTTTAATTCGCTTCTAAGGAGCGCCTAAATACTCATTCTCGCGATCGAGACCCATCGCTAGCACAATTGACACCGACGTCACTGTGCTGGAAGCGTAACGAAAGTTTTAGTGAAGTCATACCACATTAGAGTGCTGTACAATGAGCGGTGAGTCGGTGACCCACAGCACCGGGCAAGCCTAGAGTGCCTAGAGTCTAGAGTGCAGTGAGCCGCATCGGATGCAGACGTAGAGTCGGAATCGGAGCTGCCGCAGCTAGCCCTGACGACTATAGCCGTGGTTTTGTTTGCCTGCGCTGGTACAGAACGTGTGCACGAGGGCAGACGATGCGATGCGTGGGTCACAGCTTTGTGGGTCCACGTTACCAAGCTTCCTAGACAGTGACGTCACTGTCCAACTCTTGGCGCCCAGAAACTGAAACCGAAAATCGTTCACATAAATGCAATATTAAATTATTTACTGAGAATACAGTTAAACCTGGATATAACGACATTGACAAGTTCCCGAAAAACTTCGTTATAAAGAGATTTCGTTATATGCAGGTTCGGCACGAAAATTCGAAAAATAAACGTTTACCGTATTTAATCGATTCTAACGCGCCCTCAATTGTAACGCGCACCCGTTTTCCGTTTTCGTCGAAGCACTCATCCTCGGAATGTCACACCAGGTACCGGATGCGTGGACGCGTGTCGTTTCGCACAAGCGCGAGGCATCGGAAACGAAGAGCGAGCGTCACGATGGCGTCGTAGCGTCGTATAGTGTTACAGTAGAACCTCGCTGTTACGTTTCCGGGAGCTGCGTTTTCCCGGCTTTAACGTCGTTTTCGACCGGTCCCGGCACAGCTCCCTTAGAACTCAATGCATTGGTAACCCCGCTGTTGCGTCGCAACTACGTTGCATCATACGTTGCGAACTGCCACCCCGCGCCGGCCCGAGCGGCCATTTTGACTTTCCATGTCGCTTGGCTTGGTGGTTGACGATGGCATTGCCCGCCCAAAGTGCCGGGGGCGACAACTATGACGTATTTTCGGTTTCCGCCAGCAAAAGTATGGCCCTTGAGATCCGTATTTGCTATATTAAGATGGTGTCCATGACGCGTTGTGGCCCTAAAATTGGTTTTGGCTCATAGATATTCCGTATAAAAGGGTACGGCCACGCTAGCGGCAAAAAACGCGCGCGTCATGCAGCGAGCGGCAAGTTGCCGCGCGTCAGCGCCTTGCCGCGAGGCCACCGTGGCAAGCGCGTCTCGCCGCGCGGCAGCGCGATAAGATCTCCCGCGCTCTCCGAACGGGCGAGCAACACCGCGAGCGCTCGTTGTTTCATGCGAGAGACGACGATCGTCGATTGAAAACCCGGCGCGGACCGGCGGCGTTCCGGTTGTGATGGCTCCGTGACGTCACCCTCGCCGCTCTTGATTGGTTCTTCATCTCGCGGCACGCGGCATTTGCCGCTGAACCCATTTCGCGCGGCACGCCGCGAGACCCCCGATTCCTGCCGCTTTTGCCGCGCGTTTCTGACGCGCGTTTTTGCTGCGTGTTTTTTGCCGCTAGCGTGGCCGTACCCTAAAGTCCAAGGGCGATAACGCAGTCGCCCGCGCCGTATGCTGTATGTGCGAGTGAAAACGTGCGAGGGGAGCCGACGACCGCGTCAAATCTCGCGCGCGCAAGAAAAGCAGGGAGGAAGCGCGCCTTTTTTTTCCGTTGCGCTCGAGGCACCGGCGAGGGAGAGAGGGGGGGGGATAGCGGGCGGCGCGCGGTTGCGCAGGCCGTATCTTGAAAGCGATCTGCGTTGGGGCAGAGTCTAGCAAGTAGGTGCGTCGGCGGCTCGTAGCTTTCTGCGTGCTGTGTGTTCTCGGCGCTCAGTTTGCGTTGAAGCGATAGACAACAGCACGAAGGTCACTTCGCTCGCTTCTCCAGCGGCGCTTCCACACGCCGCCAGCGTTTCACAGCGCGTGTCCGCGCTCATCGAGTCTGATGTGCCACAGCGTGTACCAGCGCGTCGGCAACATCAGCTGGAAAAGGAGAGAGTGCCGGCTTGGCGGGCTAGGCCAGCTGCAGCAAGCGGCAGGACCAGATTTGAATGAAGGGAGGGGGAAAGGTCACGCCCGCGGCGGCAAGATCGGGTCGAGGGATGCAGGGCCGCCTCGCACACGCACGCACGCACACGTGCGCTCGCTTCGCATTCCATTGCGGCGGAGAAGGTGCTTCCGGTTGCTGCTCGCGCAAAAAGGTCAAAATTTGGGGCAAATCTCTAGGTGGTCGGAGGGGGAAATTCGTTATATCGAGGGGGTCTCCCGCTGCCACTTCGTTACGTAGAGTCTCAAATACATGTGCTTCTATGGAGTAACGCGGGGAATCGAAAACTTCGATATCCAGGAATTCATTATATGGAGGTTCGTTATAAGCAGGTTTAACTGTATATGAATCTTTGAGTGTGTATCATGCTTCCTGGAGCAATAAGAAACGTTTGAAACAAAGAACGCGGAAGCCACAAATTTGATGGCTCGAGCCCTTTGAAAAGTTTCACTTTCAATTTGGAGTTTCTGCACAATGGACTCTACTTTCTAAGTCGTAAGGCGGCGCCTAGTTTAACGGTGTTTCACAGCAAAGTGACGTGGATTATTCGTGAGAAAGGTGACAGGGACGTTTCACTGCGTGAAGGCGGCTTACGCGCAAGCATATGGATGCCACGGACATATACAGCGGGCACCGCGTGGCGTCGAAGCACAAACGGAAAGGGTGCGAACGCGGTCGCTACATTGATCTCGACAGTGCAACGCCTGGGTTGTCACAGGGAAAGCGCATATGCGGTGGCTTAGCGTCTATGGTGTTGCACCTCTAAGCACGGGGTCTTGGAATCAAATCCCGGCCGCGGTGGCCGCATTTCGATGCGGGCAAAATGCAAAAAAAAAAAAAAAGTCGAACAGAAACTTCTCTGGGAGTTGTCTACGTATGCGTAAGCATTGTGCCGCTTGCTCATTTCCACGCAATCCGGTGTCATTATCAATGTTATGAAACTTGATCCGACCTATATAAACCCTTATCAACCCTTATTGGTCCCTATCCACCTTATCGCAATCGACCCGATTCTTATGAACTCTTATCTGTCCTTGTCAACCTTATCAGACTTGATCCCACTCTTATCAACACTTCTCAATGCTTATTATTGCTCCGGCCAATATAAGCCCTTATCGCTCTAAATTTAGCACCTTATACATCTGCATCGAACCACTATCAACCGTGATGAGAGCCCCTCATCACGCCTTATCAACTCATTGGCTGCTTCTCTCTCTGTGTTGTGCGACGTCAAGCACATGAACCCACAGAGAACGATGGCATTTCGTTCGGTGAAGGACGTCCCAACGGAAGGCATGTTCCGTGGCCACCAAAGGCATCGGAAATGTGGCGTGTATGAAATTAAATTTTAGCAAATCGGAATTTTCCTGACACTATCCACAATGCTCCTAGATGGCCTTTATTCCACCATCACTAAATCTTCCAACAAAGCCTTCATAGAATTGTTCTCCTTCGACATTTGTTCTGTACCGCAGGTACAAACGCATTCATAGCTTCAGAATATTCGCCTTCTGCAAGCGAAAGATTCAGACATCCATACACAAATCCATACCTGCCAACCTCACAACAACATGAAATTCGGGAGACCGCCGCGCGAGGGGGATTCAAAAAAGCTTTCACCCCCCCCCCCCCCCAAAAAAAAAAATTGTCGCTGTGCAAAACGCGCACGTGGTACAGAGTCCTACCTGTCACGACTCAGCAAAGTGACAAAGCACAGAAACCCATCGTGTATGATCTCAGAAATACTTGCAAGTACCGCATTTCCGGTGTATAAGACGCGGTGTTTTTATGAATTTTCGTCGATGCGTCTTACAGAACGGTTGTGACATATGTTACGTTTTTCTTTTTTTTTCGGGAAAACTGCCGTCAATCGGATTCGATGTTATGGCCACGCAAAGCGCATTGGTTGACTTAACTGCTCCGGCTTCTGCGCGCGATATCGAGGTGCCGGGTTTCTGCCGAGTTCCCAACGCCGTGCGAGAAGGACAAAGCACGCACGCAAGCGGCGGCAGGACAACCGCGAGTCGACCGACCCTGAAGTTGCGCAATCTGCAGATCGCTATCAAGATACCGCATGCGCCGCTGTCAAACTAACGCAGTAGCTACCCGAGTACAAGGCCCCTCTACCCTCGCGCTAGCGCTCTTCCCGCCTTCCTCCCTTGTGCGCGATTCGGTCCACAGTCGCAGGCTTTCACTCGCACATACAGCATACAGTGCCCGGGGACGATGTTATCGCCCTTGGACTCCATATGGATATCGCGGCAGCCACGATGGCCGAATTGCGCCTGGAGTGACAATATCCACTCATACGCTTGCGCGACCCGCGTTCACGAGTGAAACGTCACTGTGTTTTTTTTAAACATAACTGCAAACGGCTGCTTATACACGGTGCTACTTATACGTCTTTTCGGAAAAAACTGCCGTTTTGAGAGGGGTGCGCCTTATACAAAGGTGCGAGTTATAGACCGGAAAATATGGTACTTATTCTTATCGTTTAAAAGTGCCATCGATCGTTCCAACTAAACTCAGGGTGTAGTGAAGAAGAGGAAGAAGTGCTCTCGCGTCTGTCGCTGTGCGCACCATCAGCGTTCGTGGACTGCCTCAATTGCGTGAGACGTCTAATAAATCATCATATCACATTGGTGGAAGGTGCTGCAATCCCCGACCTCACCTGGAACTTCGCAGCCGAACGTTGCCGACTGCTTCAGCCGCTACCATGCTCGAGCCTACCAACAATCCGCCAGCAGCTTCCGCTGCGCCATCATTTGTGGCGCCGTCCAGCGGCAGCGGGACCCCCCCGTCTTCAGGGGAGCCGGTGAGACTGACGTGGAAGATTGGCTCTGTACCTATGAGCGCGTCAGTGAGAACAACAAGTGGGATGACCCGACGAAGTTACGTTCTGTCATCTTCTATGTTGCTGACGTTGCGAACCTCTGGTTCCGCAATCATGAGCGGGATCACCAAACCTGGTCCGCTTTCAAGGCAGCATTCACGGAAGTCTTCGGCCACCCAGCCTTACGAAAGCTCCGTGCTGAACAGCGCCTACGCCAGCGCGCTCAACAGCCCGGCGAGACGTACACCAGCTACATAGAGGATGTCGTCGATATTTGCGCCCGCGTCGATTCTACCATGAGTGAACGGACAAGGTGCAGCACATCCTCAGGGCATCGAGGACGACGCATTTCAAATGCTTCTCGCGCCAAACCTTCATCTGTCGCAGCTGTCGTCACCTTTGCCAGAGCTTCGATGAGCTGCGTCGCCAGAGGGTCCCTCTCTCGGCCTCACGCTTCCTCCAATTCCCGCCAGAATCTCACTCTCCGTTCAGATTAAGGATTTTATTCGTGAGGAGGTGGCACGCCAACTGTCTATGCTGCCTCTCAGCGATCGACCCCTACAGCTGACACATCTCTGGCTGCTCCATTAGGAGAGCATTCGCGAGGAACTTGCGACTCGCTACCTTTGGCTCAACCATGTCTCCCGTGGCGGCACCTCTGACCTTGTGGAGATGGGTTTGCACAAGGCTTACCCCGAGCGACGGTCAGAAAAGGGCACGACGCTCCTCCACTCCGCAACGCACAAAGGCGCTACGGCAGGGTTCGTCGACTCTCCGACACGGCAGAAGAAGGCTCCGGAGACAGATCGCCAACAAACACGGGTTATTCACCCAAGGTACAGCTCAGTGCTACAGTCACGGCGCTTACGGGCCAAGGTCGCCGCAAGACGACGAGCGCGGCGCCCGCGGCGCTAGGGCTAACGGGTAGCGGTCCGCAAGCGCGATAACGAGGAGTCGCGAGAACAAAGGTCTCATGTAACCACCTCGTTGCGAGCCTGTGAGCCTCTCGCGGGGAGGAAGCGCTCAGCAGACGAGAGCTCGGGTTGAAGAGGGTGCCCGGGGGCCGCGCGGGAGGCCAATCAGGCGCGTCCCGGTGACGGGTCTCGCGGGGCAAGCCCAATTCCGGGGGGAGAGAAGCACGGTTTGCGCGGGAGAGTAAGTCCGCGAGCGATAGCGTGTCCGCCATGTGCGTTTAGCGGCGGTTCCCGGGGATCGAGCTAAGCGCCGCGCGAGCTGGGGGACGAGGAGCTGGGAAGGCCCCTCGATCCCACACAACCTATGCCGCAGTCGCAGCGCGACCTGCGCCGCCGACATTAGCATTTCCTGCGACAGTGCGACCTCAAGCAGTGCCAACCCGTGTCGCCTCCTATTCCACCTCGAAGCCAAGTTCAGACCCTTGGCGCACACGACAACGAACATATGTATCGCTTGCGGTTTCGCCGGCCATGTCGGCGCTTCTGCCATCGTCGCATGCCACCTACTAACCTGCTGTCTCAACGCCGGGTATGGATATTCCCACGATGCTACCGGCCATTCCATGCACCGACCCAGAGTATCCGCCGTCTTCTCGACGCCCTTTCGGCAACCATCGTCTCCATCACCACGTCGTCGCTCGCTTTCCCCTTACGTTGTCGCCAGTCACCTAGCAAGGGAAAATAGTTGCTGCAGTTCTGCAGGCACGAACTGCCAGCTTCGCGACTTCTACAAGGCCTGCACAGTCGCCACGCAATTTACGCCACGTCATATCACAAGGGAAACAAAGAGTAGTTCGGCATTCGCATTTCACTCGACAACCTGACAAAGCCAACTGAAGCCTACCGCTACCACGATTCACGGTGCATGCTGGTGACGAACTGCTCCCACGCCGCTTTTCCGCATGGTTATTACAGGCCGTAAAAAAAAAAAAACAAGTGGCAGCCACTTTTCGGGAGATTTGAGGTCGCGTTCGTACAATCGGGAGATGCGAGAAAAATCGGGAGGCTCCGGACAATTCGGGAGAGTTGGCAGGTATGCAAATCGTTTACAACCTTTTGAAGATCCCTGTGACCCACCATCTGACATGTTCATGGTACTTGCCTACATAGCATTTGGCGCAGAGTAGAATGTGTGACAGGCACGCTGAACCCCCATGAAGCACTCAGTTGTTTTTAGGGGCAAAGCTCCTTAGGGTCTAGCCTTGTCCGTCCACCGTTGTCCGTGGTCACATCGACTGCCACGCCATCTGTCTGTCATAGATGAAACGTTGCATGCAGCGGTTCAACGTCTACACACGAGATGGCGCTGCTGTGTATGACGTTCCAAAACCACACAATCTCTTCTGTCATGGACGAACGTAAGGCACGGCATACTGTGGCTCAGCGTCTACGCAGACAGCAAGCTACTCTGACGACAAGGGCGCAGGAAGCATCGGCAAAGCGGCAAAAACGCCAAGCGGACCGGATTTGAGGGCGCGGAAGCGGCGGCAAAGCGGCAATAACCCCAAGCGGGTGCGACTGTTTTCACAACAAATCCGGGCAGGGGCGGGGCCTCGCCGCGATGACGTATCACCATTTTCTTTTTTTTTTTCCTCTCTATTTGGCGGCGCGGTCAGTGTGCGGCACCTCAGTTCGGATCAGCTCATTCCACGTGAGCGAAAAGTTGGCGAGCACTCATATTCGCGGCGTGCGTAGTTTTGTTTCGCTTGTGAAAGCGCGGAATGCAACAATGAGCGAGCCTCTTGACCGACAGAAGGTGATCGAGAGTACCTCCAAGGGTTACATCATCATGAAGACGGCTACTCCCATGGCTACCTGAAGTCAGACGATGGCTTAAGCTTTTTAAGAGGTCCTTGGCTGCCGTCAGTGAGAGGTTGCTGTGCGGACATCAAGAGACCTGAACAAGCCGTCTAAATGTAAGGATGTAACGAAGCTTCTTAATGTTTCGCTCTGCACGTAGATTTATCATTGAAAAACGCAGCTAGTAGTAATTTTAACCAGGGACTCAACCCAGCAGAACGACTTGTTTTCAGTTCTGGTTAGTGCGCAACACGAGACAATTGATTTATCTTGATTCGCCTTTTTGAAGATCGGGTTATCATTGTTCTGGTTACGGTTCAGAGTTCCCTGGCACGGTTTATTTCGGTTTTAGTGGAGTATTGTTCTGGTTACCGCGACATGACCCGATCCTCAGAAATTTGATAAATGTAAAAATAGTGAACTGTAGTTTCGGTTTCAGTCATGATTAGAACCGCGCATGCAAGCTAATTGTGACTTAAAAAATGAGAAAGTCTGCCCTATGCTCTTACATAAATGCTTCAGAGATGTGCTTGGGCGTTTGTTTTGTATGCGCTGTGCTTTCGGCTCTTTTTTCGTTGAAGCGATAGAGCTCATGAACCTTCGCTCTTGCTGGCGCGCTTGCTCTCGTCACGTTTTGCCAGCGGTTGTACGCGGTCATCCAGTGTGATCTATTCATGTTTGCGTGTGTGCGCTGACAACATCCTTGTTAATTCAGTTAGTTAGTGAATGTGTCCAAGTTTCAGTCAGAGAATATTTAACAAAAAGGCATGCACTGCCGGTATTTTGTTTCACGAAATTTGTTTATGGGCTGTCATTCTCAAATTCTGGGAGCTGTATAAATTGGACATGTAGCAGCACCAGCAAACGCGCAGAACTGCTGTCGACGGCGGCGCCTTTCGCCCGCGTTCGCACCGAACGCGTGCGGCGGTTGGTAACGTGTTTATGAAGAAAGTGCCCACCGTACACCCTATGGCGGTGTACGTAGCGACCATAAGGCCATAGTCCTGTGGTCACTAAATAAATGAAAACACGAGAATCATTATTTTAATTCTTTAATAGTCAAATAACCAATTACACCATCACATCTTAATAGTCATAATTGGAAATACAATTTCCACATAGTACAGCTCCATGGTCTTCCATCTCCACCCCAGTAGGAGGGCTGACGTTTCTTTTTTTTGTAGTTTTGTAGTTCAAACGACGCATGTTATTTTAAACAATGCGTCGTTTGATTGATTTTCCCTGCATGAGGTATTCCAGTTTGAAATATACACAGTGGTTGTCATCGTAATATAAAGAGCTGAATGGGTCTTATTAATTACTAAGGATTGAATTAATTTTAATTATCCAACTCTGAAATAACTCAAGTAAATAAAGCTTACGATTATAAATGATTAATTAATTAAAGGTAATTATACTGTTCGTTTGCATGACTCATATCACCTAAATGATTCAGTATTTAGGTAAATAATCATTGTGTAATTAATTATTTTGGTATATCCAATCGATTGCTGACCCTGTGACATTTAGAAATGAAGTAACCAGTCTGTTTGCATAATATTCATGTATTATTTGAGTGATATCTGCATACAACGGTGTAAGTTTCATTGATACAATTTTTGTGTGACACGTGATTGTAAGAATTGCATGTGCATTTGCACAGTTGTTATCCGTGAATTTCCAAGAATTCTAAATGGATCTAGCAATTAAAAAGAGATATAGGCGCTATGTGTGCAAAGCGCCGTAGCGCATCGGAACGCGGTGCATGTGCCCATGCTCTGGTGGCGCCATCTCGTGACTTTCGACGTCAAGTGCGGCAGCCCTGAGCCCTCCAGAACACCACTACCCCACATTCTAGTACACTATACTACAGTGAGACGAATTACAGCAAATGATTGAGGACCTTAATCGAGAAAGTGTAAGAATTGGGTTGAAGATGAATATGCAGAGACAAAGATAATGTTTCAATAGCCTGGCAAGGGAACAAGAATCAGGATCCCAGTCAGGATCGAGTCTTGTAAGGAGTACGTTACCTAGGTCATACTCACAGGGGACCCTGATCACGAGAAAGAAATTTACAGAAGAATAAAATTGGGTTGGAGTGCATACGACGGCACGCATTGCCAAATCCTGACTGGGAGCTTACCACTGTCGCTGAAAAGAAAAGTGTACAATCATTTCTCCGGTGCTAACATATGGGGCAGAAACTTGGAGGTTAACAAAGAAGCTCGCGAACAAGTTAAGGACCGCACAAAGAGCGATGGTACGAAAAATTATAGGACTAACGTTAAGAGACAGGAAGAGAGCGTGTGGCAGAGAACAAACGGGGATAGCTGATTCTAGTTGACATTAAGCGGAAGAAATGGAGCTGGGCAGGTCATGTAATGCGTAGGATGGATAACCGGTGGACCATTAGGGTTACAGAATGATACCAAGAGAAGGGAAGGGCAGTCGAGGTCGGCAGAAAACCAGATGGGATGATGAAGTTAAGAATTTGCAGGCGCAGGTTGGAATACGCTAGCGCAAGACAGGGGTAATTGGAGATCGCAGGGAGAGGCTTTCGCCCTGCAGTGGACATAAAATATAGGTGATGATGATGTGGCTACAGTGGCTAGAATGTGGCCATTCTAGCCAACTGTAACTATACCAGTACATGCCAGCGTCACGTGGCACGCCCGGTGGCGCGCTAAGTGCGATTTCCGCACATCGCCCGCAAAAGGAAGGCTTCTCCCAAAACCTGCTGGCGTTTGCCGTGCGTGAGACTGTCATGGTGGTACTCGATAATTCCCGCGCACATTTTTTTTCTCCATCATTCGTTCAAAGCATGTTCGAGGGCCCTAATTTCGCTGCGCGCAAGTGCTTAGTCACACGGTACTTTGTCAAATTTCGCGTGCTTTCTTTATGCCCCCAAAAAATCAAAATCAGACAGCTATCATCATGGAAAGGAATCATTTGAATATTCTCAATGGGCTCTACAACTTTTCTATTGAAGATTCTGTAAAGCAGTACTTTAAAAATTGGTTAATTAATTATTGTTACTTATTTACCTAAGCTCACAGTAAAAAATACTCAGTTTCTCAAGAGAACGGTGGACAATACTAAGTTGGTTGCATTGTCATAACGCACCCGTGGAGTTTTTAAAGCTTGGCACGAGTTATCTGAAACAACCTGTATGTGCATTACTTTGACATGAAATTATTGAATCTCGATTGGTTCACTAGTATCATTTATATCCCTGATTTGCAGTGTCGGTGATCCATTTTCGTTCCAGTAGGGCAGCCGGGCCTCAGGCATACATAACGACGACGAGAGGCCTCGGCGCGCTTGCGTTCCGCAAACTCTGCTGGTTTGAGAAGCTCTTGGGGCTATAGACAGTCCTGAGAGCGATAAGTGTTTGGACACTGTTTAACGAGCACTTCGAGCACTATACATAGCGTTTGATTACTCTAGCTGCTTCACGAAAACGGTCAGACAGATGGCAGGAAAAATTCAGCTACACTCGACAAGAATGTTTTGCAATAAAATTGTCGTCCCTTTCATGATTAAAACGAATAGCTTTCTTTGGTTCTTTTGCCCGTTTTCATACTCGAACGGGCGCGTTCGCCACCGAGCGCCCACTAGCTCTTTCAGATGTGCTGTCACGCGAGATACCCCCGAAGGTCTACATGCTGTGCTCGGTGGCAGCGCTGTGTGGCGCTTCTCCGCTGCTAAATATTTTGTTGCCTTATGCTCTTGAAATGTACGCTTCTTTCATGGCTAATACACATTTCAGTATCATATACTTGCCAACCTGTTCGTTACCTACTTTCACTATTTTCTTGGCATTTAGTGGCCGCGAAGCTTCTGCAGTAATCTAGTTGGTTCATAAATCAATAGTGCTAACCTTTGTTTTTGTTTATAAAACATATCGGTCTCTGCTCTCAGTTACAATGATTAACTGAGAATAGTTGGAAGACCATGTCAGGGCCCTTTAAAAGGCGGGAACAAAAGCCACGCAAGGGATCTCGTGCCGTAATAATTGATACTGATGATTTCAAACGTGTTCTATAACAGTGTTGGCATATGTTGTAAGTGTAATATTAAAATTTGTTTCGTGTCGTGAATATTGGGTGCGCCAGGAATAGTAGATATTGAGGTTTGCAAATCAAACTCATAAGACGAGCAGATTTCGTGGTCCCTTCGAGTAGTTCCTTTAACGGAATTCTGCTGTATTAACCAGTAATTGCAGCTCGAACAAATAGGACATTCAGGCATACAAACAACGGGCATTCGTATCTTGTTTTCTTTTGCGCTGGAATTGCATCGGCTTTCAAGAACAATTTGCGATCCAACCATGATACAGAGCAACCACGAGGCGGTATAGAGCGCACGCCTGCGCTTGACACAGAAGGGAGTGGGGCACACTCGTGCTGCACGTGACCTTTGATTCGCCTCTTTTTCCATGTTGCACGAAAGGACGGCGGTGTCAGTCAAGCAGGAGCCACCGGACGAAACGGATGCATCGGAACACGAAGCCAGGTTAGTTCTCGACTACCCAACCAATATGGCTACCACATGATTAGGCGGTGATTATGGATGCGCAGGTTTTATGGGGCACATGCGAGATTCTTGTAGATTAGATGAAATTTTCGAAATTCCATTTCATCCCTCTTTGGCTGTTCAATGGTGGAATGCAGGGCACGGTACCATAAGCTGAGCCAGTTACATGCAGTTCGTTGTGGATACATAGCGCAGCAGACGAAGGACATATAGAAAGGAGAAGACTCGGAAGCATTGAATATTGCAACGTGGAGATACTCTCCTTGCACAAAACGCAGATGTTTGCTCCTCCAATGAGGCATGCATGATAAAAGATAATTACAACAATTAAACTTAGGGCAGAACTCATCTCTCGATGGCTCTCAAAGGTAATGCGATTAGCATTCGAACAATGCTGCGACGCGCCGTTTTCTGAATTCACATTCATTTAACATCTGTAGTGGTCATTCTGAGACTTCCATTGCTTCGGTATCAAGGTCTCGTATGACACCGACGCAGTGACGAAGAAGCAATGATGTCGGTGGAACGACAAAGGCGGTATAATGACAACAGCGTGACAATGACGACATGAGGATAATGTGATGACGACGAGGGTGTGACGATTGTGTGATAACTATGGTATGACGAGAGTCAGATGACGACGATAGCCCACCACGAGGGCGGTGTGACGACGATGTAATGACAACAATGGCTTGGTGTCACAAAAGTGCACTAAATCAAAGTGCGCGCCGCATGACGCACGCCAGCGAAGGACTACGTCGGCCCGCGGCAGCTTCGACAGAGAGAGCGCATACGCCACAGACAGTTTGACGCGCACGCGCGATCAACGGAGTGTAGAAGCTTCGACAAGATATGCGAAGGTTAAGGGGAGAGAGAGAGAGCGGGCACGCGCCGAAACACCCTCTCAGACCCAGACTCACGGCGAGTCGAGAGAAAGGGGGGGGGTTACGACAACCGAGCGTGCGCCAACGGATGAGTCACCACCCTCCTCGAAGACTTCGGCCGCCACGACTGAAAACGTGAGAAATGTCTAGAAGATTCCCAGGCTTTATTCATGCTTGGGAGCATGGATCCGTCAGAAGGTTCGAAAAACGCCGGTGAGGCAATAAAAGCACCGTGCGGGAATCAGCAGGGGATCAGACCGCACCGGTGAAGAGATGTGACGTGAAGACCTACCGTCTGTGGAAGAAGGTGATTCCCAGGCAAGCTAGTCGACGAGTCCTCGAGCATATGCATTTCCGGAAGAAGTTCCTTCTTCAAGGTTTGCCTCGAGCTACGCGAGATCGTCGGCTCAAGACCAGCAGGGTGAATACGAGTGGACACTTTGTGTTCCTATTCATTTGCACTGTAGTGTTGGTCTTTATGCTGGTCGTTAATTATTTTCCAGTGGTTTTGTTAACACCCTCTGAATTGCATTGTGTTGTGCCTAGCGAAGTTTGTGTCTTTATGTAAATGCCTATTTGAAGCATATAGACAACTGGGCGGACTCGGTCTTTGGACCACAACGGGTGCGCTGGTGCCAGAGGGCCCTATAAATTGTCCTTGCTTTCGTGGGGTTATTTCGGAAGATGATAAGTTGGCTTTGGAATTTGGCCCTGTGTTGGCGCCTCGCTCACGGGGTGTGTGACAGGATTGACGTCGATGGAGCGACGAAGCCGGTATAACGACGACGACAAGGTTTGATGACGACTGCGGGGCGACACTGGCATGAGATGGGTATGACGAGTGACGGATGACGAAGTTGGAATGATGACGATGCAACGACCACGACGGCATCATGAGCACATGCCTAGTGAGCCAAGCTGTAAGACAACTCGGACCATTGGGTTGGCGTAATAGTCGTAACTACAAAAGCGTGATGCGAGTCGGATCACAAAGTTGGAATGACCACGACAGCATCACGACCACAAACACATACCTAGTGGCGCAAACTGGTAGACAACTTAGGCTACTTGGTCGGCACAGACAGACAGACACAGGCAAACAGATAGATAGGCTCAAAACGCCTGAAGTAGGCAAAGAATGCTATCGCTATTAAAAAGGTTTAAACACTCGGTACTCTTCCCTATCTGGCAGGCTGACAAGCGCGTGGCGTCTCTGCAGTGCGAAAGGCTTCCACTATACCTCTGGTATGTTGCTGTTCGTGTCTTTTTTTTTTTTCCTCGGGAGGATTTGCCGCAAGGCATAAAGAATAAAACAAAGTTAAATGAAAGCTTCTAATTGGCATCGTTCAAGAATTGCAGCAGTGTCTCTGCAAACATGTTGTACACCACCAACGGTCATAGTTTTATGGTAGATCTGGCTTCAGTCCATCCTTTTTAAATTATTTGATCGCCTGCGTTCCAGGACAAATTTAAAGCAGATGTCGAGCATTGGGGCACGTTCCTTGGTCGTCTTTTGTTGATCCCCAAGCACAGGTGCGATGGTGTAAGGGCCACTCCAACCCGAAGCCTCCGCAGAGAACTTCCTGCATCGGGTAAAGGTTACGGGGACGAAAGCAGACGCACGGGGCAATCAAGGCGCGTGTGTCCCATCGGAGGCTGGATTTCAGTGCTTGGTAGAGAGCACGGGCATCGATGGGAGGAATCAAATGGGCCAGGTGATCGAATAGTTGGTCTGCCATGTCGTTAATATGATTACAACCATGTCCCTGTACCAGTTGCACCTCAATCCTAAGGTGTGAGGACTTATGGAGTGCGTGGATCTCTTGACACATTTGTAGGGTTTTTGTTACTTGCTCAAGATGTTTCACGCACTGAGTCAGTGAAAGTTTGCACTCTTCTGATGGCGTGTTCTGTACTAATTGTATTGATGGCATCGCGTATGACCGCCAGTAGTAACAGCTAGTCGGGTGTTTGTCTCGTAGGTGAGAGAAGATGAATTGCGGGATGAGATGGGATCACGAAGTTGACTAGTCCTCTGCGCGGAGAAGCCGTCGCACCTGTATACATGATACAGAGACCCCCAGGGATGGTAGCCTCAATATGGGTAACTTGACGGTCCTGTCGGTAGAGCCTTAGTTTTGTTTGTGGTGACCGATGAATGCATGTGTTCGAACAAAAACAAAATATTGTGGATCACACGCGCTGCGAGAATCGGTTTAAGCTAAGCTTTCATTTCTGTTTGCGAAGATCTTGTTTAGCGACCGTTTGAAAGTATAGAGCACACGACCGAGTTGGACAGATTTTCACTGGGAAGTGCTCGCTCAGTATAAACTTGTGGCGCTCAAGCATGCGGGTCACACACATGACAATGAAACGCCCACGACAGCATGACGACAATGGGATAACTACGACAGAGTGACAATGGAACGGTGATGACGACTGTGGCATGACGACGCTTGAATAACGTTGATCCTACGACGATGGAACGACCACGATGTTATCCCGATGACGGTATGGCCGCGAATGCTTGACGATGGCTGTATGATGGTGACATTATTTAAGGAATATAAAGTCAACTGAATTAATTCTACGTATTTGTTCAACACATGCAGTGACATAGCACGCATGATATAAACGTGGCAAGAGATGCAGCACTTGTATTCAGGCGCAACAGTCCAGAGAAGAGAATGGCTAGGCAGCCACCGTGGTAGGGCCGCATGCTCTGTCCATTCAGCCACCGACACGGTCACGAAGCGAGTGAATAACAACGTTACCACTTTTCACTTATGGCAGCTCGCATACATGGGAAGAGAGGGAAAAAGGCGACACCAGAAAGCATGCCTCATTTTGAGACTCCTCAGCAAAGGAAAGGCTGCTACTAGATGCATGGCAACAGTTGCGGACAAACTGAAGAAATGTAAATTGAATATACACTATGTTTCTATTTCTGAAACATAAAAACAATAAACGATTGCCCACGCAGACGGCTGGTGCAGGACTTGCAAATGCAAAGCCGCATTGAAGCACCATTGCATCAAAACGACACTGCGCATGCAGCCGTCCAGCAAATGCTGCACGATGCGATGCGAAGCAGTGCTCAACTTCTCGCAGGCTACGAACAGTGGCGCACAACGTCGTCTCGAGCAAAAACGTTTCGTTGTGTGTTACGAGTAGTACTACGTTGACAAACACAAGTGGTGCACGCAAGGTAACGTTTAATGCCAAATCACCGCTATCGCATTGCACTAAGCGCTGGAACTTGCACATTCGCTGTCGACATCACTGCCAATTACCGTTAATCAACGTAAGTAAAGCTTCACAGATTCCCACAGTGCGTGAGATCCTTCCAGCGTGCCCCCGGAAGGCCTTTAGACGTCTTCAGCACTCTCCCTCTAGTTGATGGTTGCGAACTTAAGCTCAGTCACAACCACCAGTCAGTCGGACACATATAAAAGGAAATCGTGTCCGTGTGTGTGTTGTGGCTAGCGACGGGATTCCGCATTCGCAGCCTGGTGGCCTCCGGCGGCGAGGAGGACGGGCCAGCAGTGGAGGACACCGATCGCGAAGACCTGGAGACGCTGGCGTCGTTGCAGCGCAGCATCACCATGGCGAGGGCACTCTTTCACAAGTGAGTCGCAGTGCCGCACACTTCTGCCAGGACGCAGCCTTCTTTTCCTTGATGGTACTGCTGTCCTGCCCTGCAAATTAATTAGTTCTCCAAAAAATGACTTGTTCACTTCGGAAAACAATGCGGAAACAAGGCACCCAGCAGAAACGTTGACAAGGACCAGGGCTAGCTCAAGGCCGACATTCAGCATTTCTACCGGCTGGCTTTGCGTCGCTCGGCGTCAACGCGAAGGGCCCAAATACCGAGATGGGACAGGCAACATCTCGGTGTCTCGGCTTGTCAACGACGCTACGCCAGCCGGCACCAATAGAGATGCTGAATGTGGGTTGGCGTTTAATGCACAAAATGTATGACTATACTGGATTTTACAACGAAGTTTTAAGGCGCTTAAAAGTGCTCAAAACGTTATGTGCCTGTTTTCACTGTTTTCTTTTAAAAATGTTAAAACACATCACTCGTGAAGTTTATTATTTCATATCGTCAGGCAATGTCACAAATGATGTGCAGGCAAATCTTGAAGAGTGTGTTTATTACGGACTTTATGAATATTGCTAAACCTCGTCTTCGGCATATTTAAGGCGCTGAAACGTTTGAGATGTTTCCCCGCTGCTCTGGGAGGACCAAAGATGGCAGCGATTTTATATTTGAACTAAATTGGCGCCATGCTATGGATGACGTGTACCGAACGTTTCAAGTGTACAGGCCAATTATGTGTTTTGAACCTCAATCCTTTTCTCACCACTTTCATGCCTTATACCAAGTCCTGTAGTTGGTTTTTACCAGTCTCCTAGTCTAATTATGCGAATCATGTTTATATTTGTTGAAGTATGAGGACACGTTTGTGGGTGACGTACGATAAATTTTTATCTGTGCATGTTAATTACAGTCTTTCTAGAAAATTATACTTATTCAAGGGTTCTGGAGTGTCTTACGGCCTTTATTCGCAAAGTTTCCCGGAGTCCTAAAATAACATTATTTGACAGAAACTTTGCTTTCCGAGAAAACGGGGGAACCATCGTTTAACCATGGTGCCTTCAATGGTACTTTCATCGACGAAAAGTGACAATATCGATTTTGTCAGCATTGCTGCGGGCTGGTCAGTCACACTCTTCGCCAAGGCATTTTTATTGCGATTGGCATTCTTTGTCTACTTAAGCCGTTTTTAAGCATATATATATCTGGGTCGCTGCTTACGCCGACCGAGTGCCCCAAGTTGTCTCATAGCCTAGATCAACAGGTATGTGCTCGTGGTCTTGATGCATTATTGAAGCATGGGTCTAATCTATGAGAGACGTTGTAGTGATTTGTAATTTTATCACCTGCAGGGGTGCTTAACCGTGCACGTAAAGCGCGGCACACTTGTTTTGCACTAGTCCGTCCCATCGGAATGAGTCTGCGGCTCGAATCGCGACTTCGACAAGTGTGGCATTATAGTCGCATTGCCTCTCATCACAGATCCAACTGACATCTGTTCGGCTTGCAGGCGGCGCAAGGATTTCAAGAATGCCGTGGAGTCGTTTGAGCCACGTTCGGCTTCTGTTGAAGCCTCCAATCGCCTGGGCGGAGACTGTGACACCTCCGGTGCGATGCGCGCACGCAAACGCTAACACCACCGCCTGTTGAAGACGGCCTCGAACACTTTGGTCTCTTTGTGGCTCAGAGGCTGCGCATGAAGGACCCGACGACGCAAGCACGTCTCATGTCATCATCTTAAAGCTAGTTGTCGAAGCGCCAAGTGGGCTTTCAGAATGACTGTGCCAACGATGTCTTCATTGTCGCTTTCCAAGTGCATCGCCTACTTCAAAACAAAAAGATACATGACTAAGTGCTTCCGTCACCAGTAAAAGCGCTCTTGTAATGAAAAAAAATATATATATTGTGCAAACCCAACGCAATGTTGGCACCTAAACGAAACGAAGCTTGCGTGATATGTGATTCTCGAATGCCAGGTAAGGTTAATTTGAATGTCAGAAGCAGCGTTCACTGAAGGTGTAAGTGCTCGATTGACGAAAAGGCAGAAACGGTGAGTTAAATGCAAATTGTTCCCACAAAGTACTGTCTTGAAATGTATACAAGTTGTGCCTTTTTTACAGATTATGAAAGTGAATTGTTTGCACGAATAGTATACACTGGGAAGTGGTTGTGGATGAGAAAAGCAAGGGTTGGCGCTATCTTCGGCAGCCCTTGAGGGAACATGGCTCAGCACCAAGTGTTCACAACATACACAGGATTTCGAAGGGTGCAACTTTAGCGGGTGCACGCTCCAGAAAAGGGACGCAGCGACGAGGTGATGCAAGCCCGTACAACCGTCTCGGAATACGTCGTTGTCAAGCGGCTGTTGATGGATGCCCTTTGACTGCAGATCAGGACGACGAGACCAAAAACTGCTGGAAAAATGGACTAGGCGGCAACATTATACGGCTGTCGAACTCTACTTCAAACGAGAGTGGTCGTGTGACACCGGTATTATGGCCGCTGCCAGCCGCCAAAGCCAACCGTCAAACGAACCAGCTAAGTGCATTCAATAAGACGATATGCGCCAACTGCGACAAGTTTGAACCCTCCTGTCAACGGCCTCTCCTTCGCATCTCTGGGGCAGTGAACCATGTGTGCCTGTGACCACCGACTCACCCAAAACCAAACAAACCAGCTAGACACACTCATACGAACAGCGGTGAAAACGGCGACAGGCCTTCCTATATACACCTCAACAGCCAGACTATTACAGCTTGGTTTGCATAACACCATGGCCGAATTAATCGAAGCCCAGAAAGTTGGTCAGATCGAACGACTGAAACGTACATCGACAGGAAGGCACGTACTCAGACAATTACGTTACCCAACATCAGAGTTTGCCCCACGAGAGCCCCTGTCAATCGCCCCAAACATCAAAGAAAACATTACAGTGGCCCCCATACCTCGGAATATGCACCCCGAACACCATAAAGGCAGGCGCACTGCACGTGCAATGGCACTGCACCGAGCATACGGCAACGACCTGACACCTTCTATACAGACGCCGCGTGCTACCCGACATTACAGCTAAAGTGGTAGCAGTGGCCGACTGGAGGGGCGAAGCACTATTATCAGCCACAATACGCACTGACAACTGCACGGAAGCCGAAGAATGTGCCATAGCCCTCGCCATCACGCTCAACCCCCAGATAAGATCATACATATTCTTACAGATTCCCAGCAAGCATGTCGAAATTACGCACAAGGACGGATTTCACCGATGGCTCATAAAATTCTACACAAGAAGCAAAACATTCCACTAGTTCACCTAGTCTGGACACCTGGGCATGCGTCTCTCCCTGGCAATGAGCGCGTTCATGCGGCAGCCCGAGGCCTAACCCTCCAGGCACCGGTGGAAGACCAGTCCAACCCAGACAAGGTGGAAACGATACCGCTTACATACACGCATAATACAGCACCACAGATTATCCCGTAGAACATTCCCTCCACCACACGTGAAGCTAAACCGTGCAGATGCAGCCGCTTGGCACCAGCTCCAACCTAATACGTTCCCCAGCCTTGCTCTCCGCCACACTTTTTACCTAGCCAGTACCCGACAAATGTCCTTTCTGTGGTGGTCACCCAAACCTCTACCATTCTACGTGGGAATGCTCCAAACCCCGGCTTACCTAGAATACCCAACCCCTCCCCATCCCAGTGGGAAGCCGCTCTTTCCAGCACAGCCTTCGACGACCAGCGATGCCTGATCGACCGGGACAGCCGGATTGCAGCAGCAAATGGGGCCCTGGACTGAGGGCTCCACCTCTGGGACTTCGTTTTAAAACATAAAATAAAGTTTTCTACTACTACTACTACTACTGTGAGTACTTCCCACATTGTATTCAGGGAGCAAAGGCCCGTGTCATTGCACGCGCCCTCGCTCTAAAGGTGAAGTCTTCGGCGACTTCGGACGCTCCGGTTGGAGGAAGGTGTCACCGACGGTTTCTCTGGCCTGGGGAGACGGAGATTTAAGGAGCCATCTTGCCTGCCAACCAGTGGGCTCCCCCAGGATAAGATTTAGCATGCTCAGACAAAACGATGTGAAAGTGCCCATAACGATGTAGCTGCGGGATACGATGTTATCATGAACTGAGTTCTGTAATTCTGCCAGTAATTTTTTTTTTAGTAGAAGTTTGCCTTTAATTCTTGTAAATAAACCTCCTGTTTCGTTTCTCCATCTTCTGGACCTCGTAATTTATCTTCAAGTTAGCAACTCTCGTCAAGAATCATTTTGCAGGCAGCCAGCTATGCATCATTGTTTGAAGTTCCGCAAAGCGAGACCAGGTTGACCAATGTGTTCATGTAATTCTAATATTTGTGTCTGTGACACGAGTAGTGAAGTAGAAATAGCGTGAGCACCTGTGTGTGCGACGAGAGCAGCAAGACTGTGACGGCATGCAGTTGCACGATTTCTACATAAACCAAAAGCGGCACAAAAGGAACGGCCACACAAGACAGAGAAGTACACAGGACAGGCGTAGATCACAATTCTTACACAGGATCACAGTCTGCCCTGTGTACTTCTCTGTCTTCTGTTGCCGTTCCTATTGTGCTGCTTCTATACTATGAAGATCAACAACTCGCTCAGTTTTACAATCTATTGCAATGATTTCTACGAACGATCGAACTGATGTAAACAAGTGGCATGGATGTGCGAGATGGGTAAGAAACTCGGAAAATAAATGCTCACTAATGGCAGCACGTCGTATCACTTGGAGGACACATATGGGTGACTTGATGGCGATGCTGTAACATAACCTGAAGCCTGTGCCCTTTTAAAGCCGTTCGGATCAGTGGTGTGGTGCGGTTGCTCGCCTTGGCCAAGCAGTGATGACGCTGCCATAGTCTAATTTGATGCAGCGTTGGAATTTAGACCATGGCATGTATGCCAATTGTTTTATGACATTCATCGCATGACATGTCATTAATATCACACATGCATGCCATGATAGGCATAATATGTCCAGATAAAGAAATGCATGTCATTAAATCTATATATCATCTCATTGATGACACGATGTAATTCATGTCGTTCCTTCTCTCCCATCTTTATCAGGTTATATATGACAAGGATGACATGCATGTCACGAAGTAATGGCGTCGAGGTCATTCTTTATTGGAATGTGTACCAGGATATGTGTGTGGCCAGACATGCATGTATCACATGGCATGCTTATGCATGTCTTGTCATTAATATAATGTCAACGTATATTCATGTGGTCACACGGCATTCATGTCAGGTCATTCATATCTGTATATTTGTAGAGTTAAAGAAACGATGACAGCATGTCATTCATATGATTCATGTCATGCATGCATCTCATGACAAGCATGCAATGTCATTAATTTAATGACATTACATGCGCTTGTATGTCATGTCATGAAATCCATGCCATCCATTATGAAACGACTACGACGGTATCGTGTTATTCATACCATTTTATCAAGACATACATGCCATGACATGTTCATGTTATGTATGCATGCATGTCATACCGCCCATGCCTATTCTGATATAGTATATCGTAGAATAGTTCAGTGTTGGGCTAGTTGGTTTTCCATAACTGAACATGTAACTTAGCGCAATAAAAAGCACAGACGCAAGAAAGGGAGACAAAGACAAGCGCTACTCACAACTGTTTATTGGAAGGGAAGGATTGTACATATATATACTGGTACAATCCTTCCCTTCCAATAAACAGACAAGAAGCTTTATTTATTTTTATTTTCAAATACTGTTAGCCCTTCCGGGCTGTTACAGGGTGGGAAGGGTACATTCAATCAATACAGCACAGTTCCAGCTCTTTTTCAAAAGTTTCTAATGAACAAGTATATTTTCAAATATGCGTTGGTCAAGGTTATTCCATTCTACAATTGTTTTAGGCAGAAACGAATGTTTATAGACGTCAACTCTCGGCACGTAGGACATAACTGCAAATGGATGGTTAGTACGTGATGACCGTCTACCGAGCGGCCGCAAGTATAAGCCGGAATCCAAATTGAATGCATCATAATAGAGCTGCTGGTAAAGATACTTGAGCCTAGCAATTTTTCTGCGAACAGCCAAAGTTGGTAGCTCTGCACGTGCAAGAATTTCTATTACGGACTGCGTTCTTCGGTAACCGGAAAATACAAACCTCACTGCCATTCTCTAAACACGGTCACGTGATGACCATCTACCGGGCGGCCACAAGTAAGCCGGAATTCAAATTGAATGCATTGTGATAGAGCTGGTAAAGATAATTTGAGCCTAGCAATTTTTCTGCGAACAGCCAAAGTTGGTAGCTCTGCACGTGTGGGGGATACGAGAGTATGTTGCATATAGCCGAAGCAACAAAAGTCTTCGAATGACCACTACAGACGTTAAAAAAACGTTACTTCAGAAACACGAGTGTCGCTACTCTTCTCGAATGATGATCTCTTTACCGTTAACACTAGACAGTCATCATGAGATGAGTTCTGCCGTTTTTTCTTATATTTTGTCAGAACAGTAAATAGCGTTTGCCACTTCGGTACTGTGTAATCAGTCATTACGTGATTATGCGCGAACAATCTGTCGATAATGTTACCAGTGCCATTGAAAAAATGTCAGCCCTTCGCCTACCAGAAAATGGGGGTAAGTGAAGCTTGTCCTGGGTGCACCTTGTGTTTGACGGTTACATTTCTTGCGAGTAGCTTGACCGTGACCAAGGGCAGGTCAGGTGATCTGCTCGGCCCGCTCCCCCCCCATTGGCGGAAATCCGCAGCTTCAGCGGCTCACACCGTAGGATCGGCCCGTTGACGACGCTCCCTTTCACGGGCGATCCCGTCAGCACTCGGCGAGAGCTGCCTGTTGTTCAGGGGTATGCACAATGCACGGCCATCCCATCGGTTTTCTGAGACTTGTGTTGCCTCCACACATGGCTCATACCCACAGGGGGACTGCTTGCTTATTCCCCTTGTGGCGCATACCACTACAGTGGATTGGCCAATAAGCCGGTGGTTAAGGCTCAATCACACGGCGCCTTGAGGTGGTCATGTGGCCAATTGCAACTGGTGACCAAAAAGCAACTGAAGGCGACCGATGCTCACACCGGCAAGCCCAGCAGAGCACGACCTGCAAGTCGCAATCCCGGAGATTATCGTCCGCGAGAACTCCAGGAATCTACGCAGTTCCGTTGCACTTCGCTGGCACTATGTTCGCTGGTTTCGCGTTCCGGCAACAGCCATGGATTTTGATTCGAGCGAAGAGGTAGACGTCGTCCCTGTGCTGATGTGCTCTGCCGTGGTGTCAGCTGTGGCAGCACGGAAGCCTTCGAAGCTTTACTTTTTGCAACAGAGACTTGGCTATAGCGTTGACGACAATCAAAGCAAAACCAGCTGCCAAAGGCGGCTTACTTGGTTTGAGAAACTAGACCGCATTTGGTGCTCGCACGATTTTCGCAGAGCTGATTCCAAGGACAGACTGCTTACTGCTCGCTTCACCACGTTAGAATGTGCGGAATCAAAACGCCAAGTAGGCCGCCTTTTGGCAGCTGGTTTTTCTTTGATGGTTGTCAACGCTATAGCTGAATCTCTGTTGCAAAAAGTGAAGCTTCGAAGGCTTCCGTGCTGCCACAGCTGACACCATGGCAGAGCACATCAGCACAGGGACGACGTCTACCTCTTCGCTCGAATCAAAATCCATGGCTGTTGCTAGAACGCGAAACCAGCGAACATAGTGCCAACGAAGGCGTGTGAACTGCGTCGATTCCTGGAGTTCTCGCAGACGATAATCTCCGGGATTGCGACTTGCAGGTCGTGCTCTGCCGGGCTTGCCGGTGTGAGCATCGGTCGCCTTCAGTTGCTTTTTGGTCACCAGTCGTATACTCTCAATTACTGGCTCGGCGCGATGTTTTATGACTGAGTTACGAGATCGGATCCCTGCCCGTGAGAGATGGGTCACACGAAACAAAAATATGCAAAAATAAATTTGAGGTTTTACGTGCCAAAACCACCATATGATTATCAGGCATGTAGTGTAGCACTCCGGATTAATTCTAACCACCTGGGGTTCTTTACCGCGCACCTAAATCTAAGTAGACATGAGCTTGCTTGCAATTCGCCCCCATTTAAATGCGGCCGCCATGGAAGAGGTTGAACCAGCGACCTCGAGCTAAGCAGCGCAATGCCCGAGTCACTGGGTGATCACATCAGGCGGTTGTATGAAGGACACATTTAACATACAAGGTTTGTTGTCCTCATAATGCTGGCAATAATAAACACTACAAATAAATACAAATGGTAATGGACCTTTCCAGAAATTCACGTGTGCCCTCTGTGGTGGGCGCAAGGCACTGTGGGAAGCCAGAGCACCGCTGGCGTGTCATCTGCTCACCTTGTTTGCAGCAATTTTGCAGGAACAGCCTTTTTTGTGACTGCGCTTCAAACTTTGCTGACAGAAGAGGCGTGCCAAAGCAACATGGATAACAGCCAGCAGGCAGTAAGTGTTGTACGTTCATTGATAATAGTATGATATTAAATAGCGATATGTACTTGAGAAATGCTCGTTGAATAGGAAACATTAGGCGGCTGCGAGTGCATTTGTGTGCTGTGATCATTTGGTCCCCTACGCTTCGTCTATCGTGCTTCCTGGTGTGGGTATTATTTTCTCATTCGTTTTATTGAAAACGTATAGATGCGCAGGTACTTTGTGGCCCGGCAAAACGTTGTACATAAGATGTTGGCGCGCGCTAAACAGAACCATGTTTCGCATGTCACACTGCTACTGTGAAAAGCACACCAAGGCCGGGTTTGAGGCCGACTGTGTTGTGCACATTGAGCAACTAATAAGGCTGTCTCGAATGGTGCGTGTTAGCTACTTTTCATGCATGCTGCTGCAAGTAGTAGAGGAAGCATCAACACATGTAGGTTGGACGTAATGCACCGGCGGGTATGGAACGCATAATGGGTATGGCGGGTATGGTCGAAATTTCCCCGAGCCCTTCACTGCGGTGTGCCTCATAATCATATGGTGATTTTCGCACGTAAAACCCCGCAGTAACATATGTTGTTTCCTGTTTGCACACGGTATAAATCAGGTTCAAAATTCTTGTAAAAATTTTCTGTTCACGGTTTGGAAAGGGGCGTCACAGAAAAAGCTTGTTTTACGTTGCTTGTAACGAAATGCAAGAAACGCAGCGGCATATATTATCGCCGCATATATGTGACGTGCTAAACACGGTTCTGTTTAGGGCGCGCGCCAACATCTTATGTACAACGTTTTGCCGAGCCACAAAGTATCAGCGCATCTGTACGTTTGCAATAAGATGAATAAGAAAATAATACCCACACCAGGAAGCACGATAAACGAAGCGTAGGGGACCAAATGATCACAGCACACAAATGCACTCGCAGCCGCCTAAAGTTTCCTTTTCAACGAGCACTTTATCTAGTACATATCGCTACTTATTATCATATTATCAATGAACGTACAACACTTACTGCCTGCTGGCTGTTATCCATGTTGCTTTGGCACGCCTCTTCTGTCAGCAAAGTTTGAAGCGAAGTCACAAAGAAAAAGTTGAAAGCTTGCACTAGGCCGCGCAAAGCTCAAGAGACAGTGAAGCTGGCAGATTGATTGCGTCTCTGGGTTGTAGCCAGGTTATCTCTTTCTTTCTTCCGCTCTCTTTCTATTTCTCTCTCCCAAAGCAAGTTGTGTTGCAATCGTCAGTACAATGCAACCATATATATGGTTCCCATAAATGCACGTTCTGCAAGTGTGGGTGTATAGCGCAATTGGTGACTGTTTTATTTGTTTACATGTTCATGTAATAAATAGCATGAAAGAAAAAAAAGGGGAGTATAGTGCAGTGGTTATGACACTCGCCTTCGGACCGTGGGTACCCGGGTTCGAATCCTGCCTTGCCAAGAACATTCATTTTGTTTTATTTATTTATTTACTTCTCTAGGGCGCCAAGCGCAGACACAGCAAGATGACGTCTCAGTGCATGCGCAGTAGCATGCAGCTGGCGGGAGCTCGGCAGAGCCGTGTCTGTGTGGCGTCGCCTGGTTGCCATGGCTACGACGCAGCAGTTTCATGCCACACTCACAATTTACGGCTGGCTTAAACTGCAGAAGAAAACGACGACGCTCGAGCCAATGCTGATGATGATAATTTCATGGCACACGTACAAATTACGGCCGGCTTAAACAGCTTCGCTGTTAAAAGCGCTGTTCCTGCAAAAATTACTGCACTCGTCTACCCGCACGCCTGCGAGCTGCAAACGACGCAGACGACACGCCAGCGGCGTTCTGGCTTCCCACAGTGCCTTGCGCCGATCCGCTAGGGGTAGGCGCGGCACTGCGATTTCTGGAAAGAGCGCCGTGCTACGCGAGCACGCAGTCAGAGCGCGAGCAATCGCTTGAAAATGAAGCCATTCTAGCCGGAACGTAGCAGAGGACAAAGGCAAGTCCTCCCTCTGACGTCACGGGAGCGCCAATCGCAGCGCCGCCATTGGTAGCACACGAGGCCAATACGCCAAGCCAGCCAAGCTAAGGCGAAAAATGGCACGAACAAAAAGCAAACCACAAGCAAAACGCAAGATCGCTCGTTTCCAAGGGCAACGAGAGAAAGGGCAGGGAGACCAATCGTCGTGCAGGAAAAAGGCGCGCGCACATGGCATGGGGGCGAAGACCGGCTGCCGCGGAGGGGACGTGTGAGGGGTGAGGTGGAGGCGAGGAGTTCACGCGGTGGTGGCAGAGGTCAAAGAGTGGCGGTACGCTACTTAAAAATTATCAAATGACTTTACGATTTGCTTTCGTAACATGATGCAAATTTGACGTTTTGCCTAAGAAACTAACGTATTGCCACCTGGTGTTTTGAGCCAGCAAACGATCAGCATTGCGTGCCCAGCAAGAACGGCGAGAAGACGACGAAGTCGAAGATCCCGCGCCAGCTGGAGAACCGTCTTTTCGTGTCTGGCATTCTTCGGGTCTGGCTGCTAGCACTGTTGATTGATCTTGCCTTAGCGCGTGACAAACTGGTGGAGGTGCTGGGTACGCAATGCTGATCGTTTGCTGGCTCAAAACACCAGGTGGCATTCAAACGCAGGTGAAGGAAATGCTTCAAGACGGCGTAATACAGCCTTCATGCAGTCCCTGGTCGTCGCCTGTCGTGCTTGTTAAAAAGAAAGATGGCACGCTTCGGTTTTGTGTGGACTACCGGAAGCTAAACAACGTCACAAAGAAAGACGTATACCCGTTGCCTCGTGTCGACGATTCTCTGGACAGGCTGAGGCGCGCGAAGTATTTCTCCTCTATCGATCTGAAAAGTGGCTACTGGCAAATTGAAGTAGATGAGCGGGACGCGAGAAAACTGCCTTTGTGACTCCGGACGGCCTTTACGAATTTAGAGTACTTCCTTTCGGCCTCTGTTCCGCTCCAGCCACATTCCAGCGAATGATGGATAGTTGAGTTACACGAGTCATCGAAAGGCCACTGCATACCACCCTCAGACTAACGGCTTGACAGAAAGACTAAACAGAACACTGGCAGACATGATCTCTATGTACGTGGATGTGCAGCACAAAACGTGGGACGAAATCCTGCCGTACGTAACGTTTGCGTACAACACTGCCACGCAGGAAACTACACGATTCACGCCGTTTCGCCTCGTTTATGGTCGAGATTCAAACTATGCTCGACGCCATGATTCCGTATGACGACATCGATCAGCCCGACCAGTTAGCCCCTGACGTCGAGGAGTACATTCAGCGCGCCGAGGAAGCACGTCAACTGGCCCGTGTGCACATAAGACAGCAGCAGTGTACAGATGCAATAAGGTACAATCTCCACCATCGACAAGTTACCTATGAGCCCGGTGACCAAGTTTGGGTTTGGACCCCCATTAGACGGCGAGGCCTCAGCGAGAAACTCCTGAGCAAGTACTTCGGACCGTACAGAGTATTAAGGCGTGTCAGTGACGTGAACTATGAAGTGATTCCAGACGGAGACCTGTCATCACCCAAGCGCCGATTACCACGCCAGAGATTGTACATGTCGTCCGCCTCAAGCCGTATTTCACACAGTGATGTTCATACAGTGTAGTGGTAAACAAACTTTTTTTTCTTTTTTTGCTGTAGTCGCGACGTCCTCCGAAGAACTGCGAAGCGATTGTTTTTTTTGTTCCCGACCACAGAACGCATTTTTCGCCTCGTGTTCATGTCCGTATGTGGGCTAGCGCGTTTCCTTTTTTTTTTTGTGGTGTCTTACCTAATTTATGTACTTCCGTGTACGTCTTGTGGTTGAGCATCGAGTCGATGCTTCATTGGGAGGGGGAATAATGCCACCTGGTGTTTTGAGCCAGCAAACGATCAGCATTGCGTGCCCAGCAAGAACGGCGAAGAAGACGACGAAGTCGAAGATCCGCGCCAGCTGGAGAACCGTCTTTTCGTGTCTGGCATTCTTCGGGTCTGGCTGCTAGTACTGTTGATTGATCTTGCCTTAGTGCGTGACAGTATGCACTAACGTTCTCAATAAATCGAAATAGTTTTCCTCCTCAGTAAAAATAAAGCAGCTGGCTCAAGGTGTACGATTATTTCGCCGAAAACGCCTTTCGCATCCGTAGCCTACTGAGTACAAGCCATCGTTTGCTTCATTAGCCAGGATGCGTGCCCCAGGTAAACGGAATGAGTCATCGCATAATGCGCTTGTTTTGTACCTTCAGACAGCATGTGCGGCCAACCATGTGGTGATGAGTGCACATTCTAGGCAGCGTTATCACTATCTCGAGAAACACAATTGACTCAGGCCGACTCGGCAGGCTGAGAAATGGCCGAATATCACCGATAGCGTTGCACACACCAGAGTTATCCGCATGCGCAACGCAAGCGCTGGCGCTGCCGTCTCTCGTTCACTTTGCTGCTTACTCGCACCGCATGAGGATACTTCAAGGCAACGCCTTGCGTAAATTTCTTTTTTTAAATTAAGAAGCCGCCGTTGTCATAACCTCTGATGATGTGAAAAGTCATTAATCTTGATTACAGTACAAACGCAGCAGTGAAAAGCGCAAAAAATTGCAGAAGGTTTGTAATGTTCAATTAATATTATTTCAAATAAACACGTTCTTTAAAAAAAAAATGATGGCCCTGAACACAAATGCCAACACATCCCGAGAGTGATGCAAATACTATGAGCACGCATTATGAACAAAATATTTTCACGGATTTCTAATTGCATCATGCAACCACTTGGGCATTTTGACGTGAAAATGCAGCCTTGCGGTACAAATTTTAAAATGAATAGGCTCTTTTATATCAAAATATTTCTGAAGAGAAAACAAAACTTGATACACGTTGCTGAGCCTCGAAATAGAGCAATGCTTTGAGCAGGCAAAACTTTGGCCAAATACGCTGCTTGACCAACTGATGGGGATAGTGTAGAACGCATTCCCAGAAGTACGGGTTGGTATTAGCTACCCCTTTTTTTCAGCGAAAGGATTCTCATCGGTCTTGGGTCCCCTTTCGTATTATTCACAGCCCGGAAGCTTTCTTAGGTTGGAAGAGACTATGGCTGATTATCAATAACAAAACAAAGAATCCTAAAGGAGTGGTCAGCGAGACAAAAATATGCAAAGAGCTTAAAATAGCTGTTTCTTTTTATTCAATGCTTTGTGCCTTTCTTACACACACACACAAAACAAACAAATATCCATGTCTAATAGAGTCTGCTAGGCAGATGGACTGCACTGAAACAGGAAGAGCAGAAAAGACAGATGAAGGAAACAATATAGCCCCTCAACATGAAACCACAATAGCAAAGCAGGCTGCAGTAATAGAACAAGCCATTGTCTGTACAATAGAAAAAATGTTCTGGAAAGGTAACAAGTACAACAAAATGCAGCACAGAAAAAAAAAAAAAAGCTAGCATTGGTATTGTGCATTGGTATAACATACACAGCTGAAGAAAAAAAAGAGTCTGGGAATTATTTATATTCTGTATATATATATATATATCTGTCTGTGTGTGTGTGTGTGCGTGCGCGCGCGCGCGCGCGCGGTGTGTTAATGACATACAGGAGTTGTCTTCATTTGTGAGCTCAGTTCACATCCTCATCCATCTTGCTAGGTGCCATTCAGTCTGTCTTGCATCTGTGGTTATATTATATATTTATTTATATATTAACTGCTGCAAGTCTTTTCGTCTCACTTTTCATGAGGGATGATAGTCACAATGACCTGAACAAATTTTGTAACAAAACAAGACACGAAAGCCCAGCATGGCCAACACAGCATGCAAAATCATACTATACAATGTAGGAGAGGGCCAAGGAACAATGAAGGTATGCCATTTTTATGTACAAGCTAAAGTAATGAGGTGTGTAGACACCAAAGGAAACAATAATGGGTGTGCAGAAGTGCACACTTACAGACTATACAGTCTTATAAAAGTGAATTTCTGCTGTATATTTAGGCCTTGCTGCTTCAGTAGACATCACAAGCACCACCCAGTGATCACTTTCATTCCATCAGGGAAGACCAATGCAATGCTAGTAGCTGCAACAATGTCAACACTCCGCCTTGCAGCATGCCACACTTTCTACGGACAAAGCCAAATTGGAAAGTGTTCAGCAAGTGTGTTCAACAATAAATGAATGTCACTTTTAATGTACTGCTGGAAACACAGAAAACACCCTTCAATTTGCACAGTGTAAATAAATACCAACATGGTTATGTTAGCATTAGCACTTGCCTCTTCAGTTGCCCCCATGCCATTAAAAGACCTGTATGCAGGCAACGACAGCACCCTTACATTCTGTCATCACCTGAAGGATGGCTGTGTCACCATGCAATGATGGGCGGGACACTATTGCTTCTTGTTTTACTTCATGAACATGTCTTCATCTGTCACGTCAGAAACAAGTACTTGGTACCCATCATCCTGTCCGTGCGCTTTTTGGTATGCTCACATGTGCCTGGATGAAAGGGCACTGTGTCCAAACAGTGATTTTACAAATCAAGTCACTCGCTACCATTCTCTACATAGCTCCTAGGTTTTTAAACCTGAAGAAGGAAAACTACTAGCGTTAAAGGGCATGTTCCCTTTTGTATTAGTGCACTGTGTAAAAGACAAGCCAGCACATTGCTTCACGCCAGTGAGCTTTTTTTTTTTAATGGTAGTACAAGAGCTCAATGGGATCACTAGTTAAGTGATCGTGCCTGTGCTAAAGTTTTTATGCTTCTTTGTACTGAGAAACTGTATGCATAATTCACGCTGCAAGCCAGTGATTAGTTTGCTTGGCACGCTGGCTCATTTTCCACAGAAAAGGACTGGGTGAGTGGCAGGGATGCAGCAGATCACACGATCAGCACTTATTGACTACTGTGAACTTGTGATGGAAAACAGCTTGTCAGAGTGTGAAGCTCTTATATACCCTCTGCGATGCCACTGTTTTCAAAAAGACAGGCTTCTACAACAGGCAATGCAGGTTCTCATTCATCACCAGTGGTGAACCAGAATGTGCAGTGGAAGCAGTTATTCTTATTTATTTTTGCATTTGGCTGCACCTGAAGCCTTTCTGTGTGTCCCAGAAAACACTGCATTTGTTTGCGCATGATCTACCTCCAACACCATTACAAAAAAAAAAAAAAAAAAAAAAAAAAAATGCACATGCACTATATAACTTACATGCAGTGTCATTTATGCAAAAACCCACATTTTGAGCAGTTTGCTGTTCCAGGGTGGAGATTCAGGTAAAGCTTGGCACATAATCAGCAGAACACAGCACATCTTGCATCAGTGCCGCTGGCTAGATTTCTTCCCATGCTCATCAGAATGCAATGAAAGTTCTTGTGCCCAAGCACTCATCTCATTGTGAATGATGCATCCAATGATGAGGTGTACATCGCGTGGAGCAAGATCAAAACACATGTAGCCCACTTCTGTGAAAACATTAAACTTGCTTTCTAACCTTAAAGTGAGATGAACAGCTCCATTGTCTAATCAGAGGAGATTGGTGCCCTCCTAGGTGAATACATAAACAGACATTCAAAGAGATAACGCAGAACAAGCAGCAGCTCTCAAGCTCAGAGTAACCAAACACACTTTAACTACAAACATGACCCCTAAACAGAAAGCACAGCACATGACAGCTGCACATGCACATAACAGTGCATGTAGGTTTCATAGCCGAAAGCTGTCTTGCAGGATGCATTCAAAGCAGTGCTAGGCACTTAAAGATACAACTGAGGCTATGCCAACAAGCATTTTTGGGTTTATGTCAGTGCAACTGGAAGTAAAGGTGTTGAATGCATAGGCTAAATGAAAGGCAAACTATAAGTAAACTTAGTGCTGTGCTAGAGTAAACTTTACGGTTGGAAAAGAGCCAAGCTGTGTATAATTTCTGCAATTCTTGTGACAAGTGCAGCAAAGCAATGTTTAACCTTGAACATGAAAGAAAACTGTATATACACTGTGCCACCATGGTAATGCATATTAAGATAAAGCAAACTATGTTAAAATGCAGCTGTGTAAAATGATGAACTTGTAGATTAACAATGTATGGAAAAGTGAAAGTAAATGGCAGAGTTCCACCTATAGGTTTTTTTTTTGTTTTGTTTTTTCATTGTTAGTTTCCATGATAACCTTGGCCCATGAATACATTCTATAACATATTACATTCACAGGTGTACATTGTGTACTAGAAAAACAGCAGGGACACTGGACACACAAACAGATGCGTGACAATGTGCTCAGTGTCCATAATTGCTCTGTTTTCCAGTATGCTCAGTTACCAATCAGCACAGCATTGCATCTTATTTTATGCATGGTGCCTCATGAACTTGCATGAAGTAATAAACTTATCAAAATACTTTTGATAAGTTTGTCCAAAATTTATTCTGTCCAAAATTGAAACTGATGGTACGTGTAGAATATTACCTTGCAGAAGTACTAGATCATTACTGGCAAGCTATACGGTCAAGAATATTTAACTTTCCAATCAGCAAACCATTGTTCACAAAAAAAAAAAAAAAAACCCTGCTACATGAAATACCTAATGCTGTAATTTCTAACATATAACCAGGATCAAGGCCATTTTTCACATAAATAAATAAAACACGTCAAAATCGAGCAGATGTACCAGAACATCTCATATTCAGTTGCCATGTTGTGGCCACAGTTGTCTGCTTTAAACAATAACTGAACATCTTCGAAGCATTACGTGTCCTGTGCCTCAGAAAGACTGTCAAATTCCTAGCGGCTAAAAACTTTATACTACAGTATTTACAGGTGGATGTGAATTGCACCTCAAGCCTGCACAGCTCTCCTTGCCACACTTTTGAGACTGCGCTGTGACTTGCACGATGTGTATTGTGTCAATCTTGGCCTTCCCAATATGTTCAAACGTTGAATTTTGTTGTCTATCCGGTATCACCCCTATTGATCAGAGAATGTCTGTGCACTGACTTTCCTCCAGTGCTGAAGAGACAAAGCAGGTGACACTGAAGCAGCTCTGTTTTCAAACTGCCACATTCACAGAGAACAGCAGTTTTCAATTCTAGTGGATGAATAATTTAGTCGTGAGGACCCCGTGTGTTGCAAAACAAATAGGACATGAAAAGTGATCACTTGTTCGATATGAGACCATGAGCCAGTAGTAAACGATCGGCACTCTTCTGTATCTCTTAGTCTATAGCCTCTATTGTCTCAACTCATCACTTACACATAAACCCCTATGGTACACTTCCTTTACTATTGATATAAAAGTGTTGTAAGCATATCCTGTAAACAGCTTTGCACCCGAGTTACATGTAGCTATGTTAAACTAAACTAATAGGGAAAATCGTTTGTCTTAAGAAATTCAGCTGAAGAGTGTTTATCAAAGGTACCGTACAGTTTTCAAACATATCACATTGGCTTGCTCTTGGAATAAGAGCTATCGTGCGAATCTGTGTCTACTGCTTACACAGGAGTAACATTTTGTCACACTTGCCATGACCAAAGTTGGTGAGGAGCGCTCTATAAGGTCAAAGACCAGCTGCAGACAGGATTCCAACGTGCCCCCGCTATTTTAAAACAACTTCAAACTATCAGAGTTCTTCTGAAGCTATTTAGCACCAATTATAAGCAAATGGACTGAGAGTACATACCATTTGTGCTTTTGATTTAGCACAATGGCTACGAGCAACATCTGCCAGTTCCATAATCAGCACACTATAAAGGCTAAGCTCAACTTATGTTATACATACACCAGATTTATGCACCACGTTTATACACTTGGAAAGCACGTATATCTCCTTAGCATTTTCTCCATATTTGACACACTAGAATGCAAATTTTGAGGACATAAACTTGCTCATGCACAAGATCTTAGCACTTCATTATGGGCAGTAAAAATTGAAATAATCAGTTGTGCTTTTTCTACTAGGACACACAATGATGCGAGGAGGAAAAAAATGCAACTGCCACAGTAATGCATCTATAAAACAAAGAAGCCAAAATAACTCACATGAGTTTTTATGCAAGATTTCAGACTGCATCCTATCACAAGGATAAATGCATCTGTACACTCATAATATAAAAAATGTTAGAGGAAAACAGCTAAACTACACCAGTCTTTAAATTGCACAGTGGTGCTAAAAGCTAAGCACCTTGGTATAATTAATTATTGCCTCAGCCAGGTGTGCATGCCATAATGTAATTGGGGTGCATTACCTTATTTGGGAGATGCCTGACAGCTCAAGGACCATTGTAACACAGCACAGAGGGAACCCAGAATTATTATGTGCCTGCAGTTCACAGCATTTACACATTTGTAGGCATCACCATCCTGCACATCAGTCTGCTATATTCCGTTATTGCACCAGATTCTGTATGAAGTGTTTGGTGATTTTTGTTAAGATCAAGTGCAAAAAGCAGAGGTGGTGTGAAATGATACTCTCTCATAGAGACTACATCCTAGCTTCATTTATGGGTCTACCAATTTTCTTGGAATTTCCAGCATCAAAGCAGAACATGCAATTACAAGTATGAATTTTGAAGCCATATGGCAAACTCAGAACAAAACATATATATTATTTATAACATCAGAAGTGTACAGTTATTGAGAGACATGCTGACAGTGCCTACATGTTCAATAAATATGTGGCCTTTGCACATGTAATATTTACCTCACAACTACAATGACATTGTGCAGGAGAACATAAGAACTTGAACAATGCAGCCACGAGGTCAGAAGTATATCTGAAAAAATTACATTTAGGAAGTTAATTTTTGTAGACTAAGTCTTTCTGGAACTGCCTTTTGGTTCAAAAGTACTTTGACTGGGGCGTGTTGGTATGGCATGACTGAAGGTAATTGATGCGCTGCAGTCACACACAGACACTGACGAAAAAACGCGGCTGCCAAGGTCCGTGTTCCTTTCTTGGTTTTTCATCAGTGTCCATGTGTTGTCACCTCTGCAGCACATCAATTCACACTCAGTCATGCCTTTTGGTAGACCACAATAGCAAAAAAAAAATGAATGCAGGGATTTTTGTCTTCCTTTTATCTTACAATGGTGACCTCATGGTATGGCCTTCTTCACCAGCATGCAGTATTACATGTCAGCGCCATTTGTATACCACAATGGATGTGAGCTAAAAAAAAAGAAGAAAGAAGCAGCTTCTTCTGAGATGTATCGTCTGCCTTCTACACATTGGCCATCTGAAGGTAATCCAACTTTCAATCTTTCTGTTAATTTCATGATTACATTCTTGGGTTAGCTGACATGGCAGTCTCTAGAACAAAAATTTGTGCACATGCATAATTCCTTTTTATTCACTCTGATTTAAAAAAAAAAAGTTTAGTACTCATGTTTTCTTGTTTGTTTTTGGTTTTTGTTTATTTCAGCTGAGGTAACACTAGCTGATACTTCTAGCTGAAATTTTTAGGAAACAAGAAATTTCTTAACATACTTCTCAGAACAAGCAGATGGATTGACGATTCGAGTATAATACCCTCAAGAAATGTGCGCCAGCAAAGTTTGGCTAATGTATGAAATGCTATCATAGATTGTCAGCTAGCCATACCTGGTTGATTATGCACAGTTGACTCTTGTCGTAACATAAAACTCATGCAAAGTGACTCGATTCATTGAGTCCACACAAAAGCACATTTTTGTTTTAACCAGTGTTGGGTTAACAAGTGACGCATATGTAAGACTGTTGAAACCCAATGACAGTGATTGCGGATAAGCTTTAAATTTCACCATGACTTGCACATTTTGGCTAGAGTGGCCAAAATTAGATTACATTGCGTTTATGCTAACCAAATTGCTGAGAATCCTTTGGAGGCCTTAATTTGTTCAGATTATCTGAAAGACAAAGCTGTGTTCCTTCTCCTCCTTGCTACCATGACATGATTTGTTGGGTGAGATCGCAGTTTCCCACAAGCAACCTTGACACAGAAGTCTTCTCCCAAATGCAGGTCAGCCACTGCAGACATCTGGCACATATTGGCTTGCAGAAATGTTGAAGGTGATGTCACAACCTGCTCTGAGTGGTTCTGCTCTTGTGTGGCAGAGCTCTACAGTGAAAGTGCACGTATTCAAACCAGAAAGAAGCTGCTTGGCTTATGTCTCTGGGCTGCACAGGACTCGCCAAATGCAGGTACGAGATGAACACACAAGGGTGACAGTGCACTGGTAGTGGTTGTCACTCCTCCCAGACTTGGCTGCTTTCTGAGAAAGGACAGGAAACAAATGTCCTTGTTTTCATGTTACAGCAAAGCCCCACAACATGCAACCACGAAAAACATAACTAGGCACTACAGTTGAATCTGGATATATCGAACTCGAAGGGTATCTCGAAATAGTTCAATATATAATAAGTCGAAACAAAATATGTCTACCTGAATCTTATCTGAAAACATCACACGTCGTAGACAGCCTCCCAAGAATGTGAAAGGGGGGAATTTACTGAACCCAGTCTGCAGCCACTCAGTCAAAAGGTTGAGGGTCATCCATTTCTAGTGGAGTGTGTGTATCAGATTGGGAGGCCTTTTGCGTTGTTGAAGTCGTGCAGCAATCCTCTTTCCTATAACGAATGGCAGCAGGTAGTAAGCTTAACTGCAAGATGATTAGTTTTCTGCTATTAGTATGTTTCACCACATTACACTACTGTGATGTGGTGAAGCTTACTAAAAAAATCCGCATTATGGACCGCAAATAAGACCCTTGCTACACGAGTCCCGTATTTTGAGACATGCACCTTGCTCAATTCAACTCCATGGCATGTACTGCCTTTATATTCAATGCCTTGACAGCATCTCTCAGGGGTGCAGCAGGGAGCATCATTTGATATAGCGAATGTGGCGAATATGCGCCTCACACAGTGCTATACTTTTGCATGGGATTTACAAGGGTATGTTACAATTGCTTGATCTAAACAATAATTCGATATACGTGGGTTCAACTTATCCAGGTTCAACTGGCTAAGATAGGATAGTTTATTTGGACAGAAGAAAAAAGGTACAATAAAGGCCCAACCGCATGCACGCGATTTTCGAGCGACAGCGACGAGCGACAGGTTTTGCCGTCGCGGAGGGCTATCCGTCGCTGTCGCTGGTCGTGACGCCGGTTTCTGGCCAGCCAGAAAATATCGCTTGTCACCCGGAAGTCAGCGCGATGACATCCGCTGGGGACTGCGATTGCACAACAACATGGTAGCAATCAGTCTGCCCGCTTCGATCTGAATTCGCTCTTGCAACTTGCTCTCTGCTGTGACAGCAAAAAATAAATAGTACAATCAGTCATCACTTCACCTCATCGCTAGCTAAAGACTAAGTATCGGCGCTCTCTTGTCGTTATTATTGAGATCGGTTGTTTTGTTTTGATGTTGTTAGGCTTGAGACGCCACCGAGAGCCGAGAAAGTGTTTTGAGTTTACTCAACAGATGGCGCCATGGCACCTTACGCTGGTGGCATGGGACGGAGTTCCACTGGGGATGCATGGGACGGATTTTCACTGGGATGATAGCATATTTTAGCTAGGTCTAGATAAAACATTGACCTTTGATAAAATTGAGATTTCTTTATGCGCGCAAGATAACATTTATTCGCACAACAATGTAAATCCGTCGCTACTCTTTTCGCGATGTCGCGTTCATGTGGTTGCTCCACGCCGCGACCGACAGCACGACAGGGTGTGCCGGTCGCGTCGCTTGTCGCTGTCGCTTGAATATCGCGTGCATGCGGTTGGGCCTTAAAGCATACAATGTATGGTCGCTGTTATCAGCTAAAACACTTCTGCCAAGGAATGAAGTTAAAGGTGACTTGATGTCGCCTGACTGAACTGTAGCTGCTAATGTAAGATTTTGCACAAAGGCAGCATGTGGGTAAATATCAAAACACGTGCTGCACCGAGATGGGTTTTTGACTGAAATGGCAGGCTTCGGTGACACTACCCAGCTTCCTGTGATTATCACGGCCATGCATAGTAGCAGAAGATCTTCCTTAAAGCAAACCGTTAATTCCACTACCTCTACAAGGAAATGAATGACTAATGGACTCCGTATGTCTCGTACGCTTTTCTAGTGTATACACAGGTGTAATTATACTGGTTGTGTAATTCTTGAATGTAGGATACTCTTTTTTTTTTTAGAGCGCAGCTCTTAGGCGCCTGTTCCTGCAGTGAGCATTGGCGGTGGCATAACTGAGCGAACGAGCACAGCGAAAGATGACAACAAACGTGGAGCTCCACGCCGCGGGGGATGAAAGATGCGAGGAGGAAAGTGGAGAGGAGGGCGCAGCGGAAACATCAGGTGGAGGCTGGAGGAGGGTATAGCGAAAGCATGAGACGAAAAGCGTAGTGCGGCAACAATGGCTACGAGATGGCGCCAGAGTAGCATCGTCTGTTGGGTTCTGGCGGTGGCGGCGGCTGCTGTGAATCGTGCCAACACTTCACCCACGGGCTGGCTCTCGCGATCTCCAGGTTAGTGAGGAATTCGCGCTACACTTCGCTCTGTTCGCAACGTGCCGCACACAGATTGTCCGCGCCAGCCAATATATCGCGAAATGAAAACACGTATAGAGCTGCACTCTAATTTCGCATAAGGGATATCGTAATCGCGATTAACTTTTTTTTTGTTAGTTACTCTGTTGGTGTATTTGTATGAATACTTATACTGGCGTCGTAGCGGTATATACATACTGAGGCAGAACTCATAGTCCTATTTCTTTGTACTTATAACCTGTATCCCCTCCCCCCCCCCCCCTGCAATAATGCCTGTATGGCTCAGTAAAAATAAAATAACAATAATAAATAAATAGGTAAATAAAAATAAATAAAAAATAGATAAATAAACAAATAAATAAATAAACTATCAGTTGGGTACTTCTGCACACTACATGGAGTGGCCAAACAATTGCTCACTGATTAATACTGATTCTTCGTTCTGGATGTCGTAGAATCACTTTTCCAATGTGAGTACTTTCACAGTGGGTAATGTCATTCAAGGTACCACAACTGCACACCATCAGAACCTTTTAACCAGACTGCTGATGACAAGTGACACATGTATGTTGCCTCTGAACGCAGCAACTGGGACTCCACTTTTGCATTTGTGAACTATGCATACAATACTGCCACACAGACCACCACTGCCTTTTACCCACTCTTCTGCATGGATGAAAACCTTCTAGTACAATAGGCTTCAGTATGGCCTTGACGTCGTGGGTTAACACCCTTTCCAAGGGCATGCCAACCAGCAGCATAGGAAGCTTCACTGTGTCCGTTTCCTTGTCTAGCTTATTGTCGCTTTGGGTCCCTGCTGCTGCCAGCACCGGTATTTCCAATAAACTATATTCAAGTTATCATGGCCCTACCATGTCATCAAGCAAATGTCACCGGTCAACTACATGACTGAGCTCTTCATGCTACCTGCTGGCAACTGCCGCCAAGGATGTGGAACTGTCCATTTCGAACTTGTGATTTTCATTGTCTGTTCTGCCAGGATATACTCCCTCCTGCCAAGAGCAGTAACTGTAGTGGGGATGAACGTGCACCCACAGCTGAAAATAAAGGCTTTTCAGTGCGAGGCTGGTTTTTGCTCTAGTAGAACCAACAGACTCTATATATAGGAGCAAAACAAAGTTGGACTACTACGATGCTACTAAAGCGAACAAGTTCTGGAGGTATACTCTTATACTGCCTCCTTGTATCGAACCAAACAATAGCAGCCTTAGCTTATAGGTCCGGCTGCTTGGGAAAAACAACTCAGTTCACACTTTCAAATGATAAGCTTTTTACTAGTGCATAGCGTAACAAAAGTCGGATGACCCAATGCATTCTGGCCAAGTGGCAAAAGTGCTTTGCTAATGAGCCTGACCTGAGTGAACAGCTTTCAGCAGTAGCCGCCTCCAGTCTCGCACGAGTCCAGTGGCTCCTGCTTGAGCCAGGACGGGAACTCAGCAGCACGGCAGAGATCCTCCGAATAGGTTGACGGGTAGGCCCAGTTAGACCTGGGGGGCTTGGCTCGGCCGGCTGCTCACACGCGTACTCCAAGGGCTGCTGTGCCCCACCGCTCCACTGGCCATACGACTGGGTCCCATGCTGTGGGGGTGGGTGAACATCAGGGAAGCCGTCCTGGTAGTAATGTGGCGGTGCTGGACCAGCGTTGCTGATTGTACGTGGGTAGTAGCCGCTCGCAGTGCTGTGGTAATCCATCTGCTGCTGCTGCTGCTGCTGCTGCTGCTGCTGCTGCTGCTGCTGCTGCTGCTGCTCGTCTGAGGGGCCAACCTGCTGTGCTGCTGCTGCTGGGAATGAAGGTGCATTGACTGCTGCTGCTGCTGCTGCTGTGGTGACATGTGGTTAGGCAGTGGTGGATGGTGGAGACGTGGTGTTGCACTTGGGTGGCTTGGGGGTGCATCCCAATAGCTGCAGGGCTGTAGTCAGATGGTGTGTGGACTGCAGCCTCGGCAGTTTTCTTCTTGCGGCCCCGCTTCTTAGGCTGTTCGGGCGGGTAGCTTCCAGACATCATGTGGTCCCCAGACTCCTCCTTGACCTGCGACAAACCTGTGCTGACGACCTTCCACAAACATGGGTTGCAAAGGGAAAGACAAACCATGCCCATTAAAAGCACTGATTAAAAGAAAAACTTCCATCTAATGCTATTTATCTCATGCTGTCAATTATATAAAAGGGATTACATAATATTGGGTGCTACACCATGAGGTACCAATTCCGTTCTATGTTTACATAATTCTCCCACCCACAAAACTCTTCTTAGAGGTGGATGAATATCAACTTTTTCAAATACAAATTGAATACGAATAGGAAGTGTTGAATATTGAATTGAATATTGAATAGTCCAACACAGATGCATATATTTACAGCAGGAATACTTGTGTCGGTATAATTAGGTATGACGACTGTGCTGACTAGTTAAAAAACAAACACCTCCTATAAAGAACGAAGCATCAGTTTTAAACACAAGATCACCAATTGTGAATAAAAACTTAGTGCAGATCTCACGCGCTGTGGAAATCAATGTTATGCGAAGCATTTTGCAGGTACCTGACTATCTAGCATTGTTTGGGGTTCCGCAAGATGACACCAGGTGGACCAACTTGTTTGTGTAAATTGAGTAGTTGTGTCGGTCACGAGTGTATGTTTCTGTGACGACATCAACATGATGACTACCATGTTGAGCTTACAACGTGAGCGTAATTACAACATGACCATTGTTGGTTACTATATACAGTAATTAGTAGATGAGCATAAGCGAGAGAAACATGGATTGTGATGTTATCAGCACCTACCTCTTATGCAATCATACTATGGCATGTCATGTGGTGTATGTTAAAACGATGATGGCATTTGTACTTGGGCAGAGAAATGTTAAAGCATGATTAACTTGGGCGATCATGAAGTTGGTACATCACACAATTTGTACGTAGTGTGCTACGAGGAAAGTGCTGATGAAAGTGGGCCAGTCCCGGAGGTAGTGAACTCTAACTAATCACCTCAGAGCGTGAGCTGTCACAAGAAACGAAGACGAGGAAGTGGCACAGGGCGCACGCGCCGAGCATTTCAAAGAGCTGGCCGGCTTTCTAATGAGATAATTATGCATGCGATCATGGCCTAATGGTTAGAACACAGGGCTGCTGAGCTCAACAGCAGAGGTTCTATTCCACCATCAGTCACAGATTATTGCTTTTTTATTAAAGCGAGGCGAGACAGAAACCTAGCTACCTTCTACCTGCCGCAAAGTGTCAAGAATGGGGCAAACAAGGCTTCACATTAAAAACTGCCCGAATATCCTCTTAACATCTTTAGCCTGGTTGCTAATAAGCTTTCCAAGAATGAAGTGCAGCTGTATGTATAGCTTTCCAAAAATGCTAAATAAATGGTTGCCAAAAAAGGAATCAGAAATTGTGGAAAAGAAAAGAAAAGCTGACTTGTGTGCTATAGACACATGTAAAAGGGCCTCTTGCAAGGAAAACATCACTGTTTGTAGCATAAAAGATATAAAACTGCTACATGACTAGACTGCCAAAAACGCTAATTGGCAGACTAAAAGCAACAGGTTGTCATGTAAGCTTCAACCGCAAACTGAAAAAAAAAAAAGAAAAAGCTTGCATTACCCATTTTTATTTTGGCATTGCTTCAAAAATTTTCGTTTGTTTCACTTCTGATAATTTGCAACTTTGTTTAGAAGACGATAACAGTAACCAGACTTTAACAGTTGTCTGTCGCTTGCTAGTTTTGATTATTCGAAAATTCCAATGAGTTCCTTTTCAAATATGAATACTAGTTTGTATGTAATATTCTATTCGTATTTGAAACATTGACTACATTCGCACACCCCTAGTAAAAATGGCACTTTGGACATCTTAGATTGCAACCTGTCACTTTAGCTGCACGCAATGTCAGCCAATGTAGTCAACGGCACGGCGCAAATGCTGCGAAGGCACCGTTCACCATGCGCCTACTTCTTCTCGTACAGGCTTTGCTCTCGTCACTGAACAGAGCCTACTCGATGGCGTTGCTTTCGCCGCTACCAGTTCCAGCAGTATCAATCAGCGCGACAAAGAACACGGGAAGCGACGCTATCGTACTGGATAAACCAGTGCTACTCTCGTCACCAAGAGGCTTCACCACGTCATCAACGAGCCTTATAAAAGAACCACCATTCATCGAGTGTACCAGTGTGCGCGGCGCAAACACTGCGACTGCACCGTTCACCATGTGTCTACTTCTTCTCGTACATGTCGGTCTTTTTCATTCAGTAAGCACCAATAATCACTTTCTTGTCATTCTGCCGTGCCCACGCAGATGTTTGCGTATTGAGTATGATTGTTTGTGCATATGTCAATTTGTTTTGTGTGGTGATGTCGAGGAGTTTCCAGGGCCATCGGTGGAAGATATGTTTAAAACTATTATAATTGGCCAACAGGTTATTCTATCTGAAATCAGTGAACTCAAATTACGCCTTGAAGCAACAGAAAAGGCTATTAAGGGTTTTGGCATACAGTTAGTAAACCTGGAGGATAATGTACAAACGCTGCAACTCAAGGTTTCCGCAACTGAAGGTATCAGCACATCCATAAAAGCTATGCAGGAGGCGCTAAAATTGCAACAAACGAAACTTGTGGACCTAGAAGATCGCAACCGTAGATCTAACCTGGTGATGTTCGGCATAACTGAGCAACCAAAAGAAACAGATTCTGTTTTGCGTGACAAAGTTATTAAAGACGTCTTTGAAACAAAATTAGGACTGAGCTGCACGTCAGTTGCTAGAATCCATAGGCTTGGTAAACCTTCCTCAAAGCAACTAATTATCCTTTATTTTCAGGATTTCACAAAAAAGAAGCAGTCCTTCGAAATGCCAAAAAGCTAAAAGGGACGGGCATAAACATTCAAAATGATTACTGCGCAAACATACTGCGAAAGAGAAAACTGCTTTGGGGAGCGCGAGGGAAGATGAAGTCATGGACAAAAAAGTATCACTTGTACATGATAAGATCTGTATTGATGACAACATGTCCATGTGGGACGACACTTCTAATTCCCGTAAACTGATAGTAAAACCGAAAAGATCGCCACCCGACACCTAGCAATCAGAACTACATCACCTTCATCCTGTAACGCTAGGAGCATTGCTAACAAAGTAGAAGATTTGGACGAGTTGCTTTTGTTACATGATCCTCATTTCTGCATTATCTCTGAGACATGGTTACACATTTTAATCAGCGACAATGAAATTATTCCGCCGGGTTGCCAGTTGTTCTGAAGAGATAGAGGGTCTTGAGGTGGGGGCGTAGCAATCCTTGTAAAACATGGTATTGAGGTAACGGTTACAGACCAAATCGGTGACCATAAAAGTTCAATCATAAGGGTGTCATTCCGGGGCATCATGGTTTTTCTTTGCTCTGTTTATCGACCACTGGATAATAGCGATGCCTTTTTGAATAAATTATACGATCATCTTCTAAAGTTCTCCTGTAGAAACCTGATTGTTACTGGAGACTTTAATCTTCCCTCTATTAACTGGAACAGTTTACAGTATGGATATCCTACTACCAGAGACATTCTAGTGGATATTATGTACTCTCTTAATCTTGAGCAAATTGTAAAAATTGCACTCGCAGAAATTCAATTTTAGACCTGTTATTTATTACCAAAATATTTAGCAATGGAACAGTTCTTGTGGAACCTGGAATTTCGAAGCATAGTAAATTAATATTGTTTAAGTGGACTAAAGAAGCTGTTGCAAATAAGAAAACGTTTTCTTTGACTGTAATTAGAGATTATAATAAAGCTGATGACATGGCCATAATTGATTATTTGGACATGCATCTTGACAGGCATGATGTTGAGCGTTTGTGGCAAATTTTTCACTCAGCTACAGAATATTGCATTGGTCATTTCATTCCTACAAGAAAAATTTACAAGTGTCGCCCAAATCCTTGGATCAGTAGGGCTATAATACAGACCAAAAAGAAAATAAAGCGCCACAGAAAACAGCACAAAACTTCTACATCTCAGTTCAGGGATTTAAAGTATGATTTAATGGAAAAAGTTAAACAGGCAAGAAACAGTTTCTTCAGCAAAACTTTGGCAGAATTTATTACGGCTGACCCCCCAAAATTTTGGCACCAGATAAGTGAAGCTAATGAGGAGATACATAAATTAAAAGTGAATGATCGAATTATACATGAACCAAGGAAAATCGCTGAATTTTTAAATCTGTATTTTCAAACTATTTTCTGTGCTAGACGAATACGTCTATCAGGGTTCCTTGACGTTACCGGAGCAAACACTAGTTATTACTTGTGAATGTGACACTGCTATGCTTATTAATCTGAATATTAAAAAGTTAGCAGGCTCTGACGGCATTGCAAATGCATTTCTTAGATGCTACGCGGAGCAGATTTCAGGGTTCTTGACCAAGATGTTTAACATGTCAATAGCTACAAGTGCCATCCCAAGCGATTGGGGCATTGCACGTGTTACACCCATCCACAAAAAAGGTGACCACTTAAATAATTACCACCCTGTCTCAGTCATCAGCACTTGTTGCAAGCTTTTGGAGCATGCTGTTGTATGTTACATTAAAGAGTTTCTAGCCGATCGAAAAGTGTTGTCATCCCATCAGCACGGCTTCAGAAAAGCTATGCCCACAGTCACTCAGCTGGTTTCAACAGTGCATGAGATCTTGGGTGTACTTGATATGTCTGGACAGGTTGATATTCTGTTCCTGGATTTTTCGAAGGCCTTCGACAATGTGCCGCATGATAAGCTATTGTATAAATTAAAATGCCAAGGCCTGCCTTCCTTCATTCTCCGATGGATTAGTGCATATCTTTCCAATAAAAGCCAATTTGTAGAAATAAAAAATTCCCGTTCTTCCCATTACTTCGGGAGTACCACAGGGCAGTGTTTTAGGCCCGTTGTTTCTTATTTATGTAAATGATCTGGTTGAGGCAGTTCCCGGTACTGTATCCATTCAGTTGTTTGCCGACGATTGTGTCGTATTCAAATATATCATCTGCTAAAGATCACATCTTGCTACAAAACAGTATCTGTGCAATTGGAGATTGGTGCAATTGTTGGGGAATGGTTTTAAACTCAGAAAAAACATTACTACTCCGCGTTACTAGGAAAAAGATAGTACTTCTTATATTCAATTCATAACAGTCCCATCTCATAAGTTCATAAGTTTAAATACGTCGGAGTTATGCTAACAAACAAGTTCACGTGGTCAGCACATATATCAGATATCTGTGTAGCAGGCCTCAGAAAACTGTGGTTCCTCAAAACATAAAAATGCACCAATTAGTAGGACAAAACTTCTAGCTTAGAATGCTTGCATAAGGTCAAAAGTGGAGCATGCTTCCATTGTATGGGATCCGCATTATAAAAAGATGTTATGCAAGTTAAAGACGCTTAACCTTGCACTCGGCAGTGCAACACTTGAAACAGCGAAGCTGGGCGATCGTAGCCCAGCATTTTCCGGAAGTGCGCGCGAACTTTTCATCTTATTACTCATGATGATGATGATCATTTCTTTTCGCGCTTCTCGGACTTACGGCCGTCACTGCGCGTTGCATAGCGTAGCTTGCAAAACCGACACCGCGTTCTAACGTTCTGACACCGTGTTCCAGGAGACCCGCTCCGTGAATGCGTCTCTCTCTCTCTCTCGCTCTCATAGCGCGCAAAACCTCTTCAGCGCGCAGAGCACCAGTGTACGAATGTGCCAGCTGTGGACGCAGACGATGACGCTCGAACGCAATCATATGATTCGCATAAATGCATATTCTGCAAGTGTGGCTGTATAGCCTAGTGGTTACGACGCTTGCTTTGGGGCCGGGGGTACGCGGTTTCGAATCCCGCCTCGGCAAGAAAGTTTTCTTTCTTGGGAGTTACTTGATACGCACCACAAATTACGGCTGGCTTAAACAGCTTCGCTGTTAAAAAATTCAAAGGAAAACAGTTAGATTTATATTCGGAAAGTACGAACGCCTAGATTCTCCTTCAGATTTAATGAAACTCAATAATATACTGACGTTGGAAGCCCGAAAAAAAGTTAGTCACCTTTCATTCCTTCACAACTGCCTTTCTGGTAACTTAGCTCCCCCAAACTCTGTTAGGCGTCTTAGTACAAGGCAATGCAACACAGTCATGAACGTTCTTTAGCACCAATCTTCGCTCGCACAAATGCATTTCGATATAGTTTCCTCCTGCGCACAGTCGTGGAGTGGAATTCTTTGCCATCTAGCATAGTTATTTCTGATGATGGTGTTAATGAAATGCTGTACCATGTTTTCAATTTCTAACCTCACTACTTATTTTACGCTTCTGGTTATATTGTTAGGCATTTCTACTACATATGTATTGTGTTTCTCCGTTTTTATAACCACATTTGTTAAACAATTTTCATGCCACGGTATTCAATTTTTTAACGATATGTATTGTTTCTTGTGTTCATCTCTTGCATTGCTTGATTCTATACTTTTGTATTTTACATGAAGCCCCTCCAGCCTGAGCCAAATCATTGGCTTGCAGTATCTCAAAATAAATAAATAAATAAAATGTCAGTCTAGACCATCTCTAACAAGGAGTGATTGTGTAGCTGTAAACATACAAAGCATCTATCCAGGTTGTTTCTTTCTGGGATCCCACACAGAAAAAGAAGTCGCAGTTTCACCGAAAGACGAAGCATAGATTGCGATAGCAAACTAGTGGACAGCTATACGAAGTAAAGATAGTAGTTTATCAGCCGTATACCGTATTTCCTGGTGCATAAGTCGCTGCTTTTTTCGACTTTTTCGTCAGTGCGTTATATAATGTTGCGACTTATATAGTTTTTTTTTTTTTTTCCGGGAGAACTGTTCTCAAAATCGGATTGGATGCTATGGGCACGCGAAGCGCGCTGGTGGTGGTGGTGAAACTTTATTAATAGAGAAAGCTATGCGCGGCTTATTCCTGGGTGGTTCCCTCTGACAGGGCTCCACTGGCAATCATGGCTCGCCGGGCCTGGTCGAGGGTCGCCAGTTGGCTTCCCAGGTTCAGTTTGGAGAGTCTTGCCTCCCAAGACCACGTAGTGAGTGTGTGTGATGTGACTCGTGGCGAGATTGCCTCGTCCGGTCTGTCTGTGCATTGGTGTTTATGTGCGCGAGTGTCGCTGTGTGTGTGCTACACCAGGGACATGTTCGGGATGTATATCTGTCTGGGGAGATCGCGTGTAGGCGGGACAAGTGTGGGTATGTGTTTGTTTGCAGGCGGCGCCAGTCCCTAGCCTGGAGTCTATTGAGAGCTTTGGTGGGGAGCGTATGTCTTCTTGCTAGACGTTGGTCCTCCAGTATTTGTTGACTCGTGGTTAACTCATGGGTCGCCTACTCAGTCTCTCGGGGGCTGAAGGACGGTGTGGTCTGCCACTCGGCTAGTGAGACCTCGAGCTGCGCAGTCTGCCTCTTCGTTGCCCTGCAGGCCTTCGTGCCCAGGGCACCAGACGATCCCGTGAGTCCCCTCTAGTGAGCGGCCCAGGATTCGAATGGCTTGCATAGGAGTGTTCCATTCAGGTATAACGACACGCCGCTTGGAGTCCGTAAGGGCGCGAGCGGACCTTTGCTTGCTCTCGGCGTCACGAAGTGCGAGAGCGATCGCTTCTGCTTCTGCTGCTGCGCTGCATGTGGCGCGGATGGAGGCAGAGGCAACGAGGTTCCCCTGATTGACAACGGTGATGTGTGTTCGTCTCGCGTCGTGGCGACGAGGGATACGGGCTAGCGTCTGTGTAGTATGCATCTGGGTCTCTGAAACAGCGTTTGTGCAATATGCGGCGGGCACACGCTGCTCTCCTGCCTTGATCGTGAATTGGGTGCATGTTCTTGGGGATAGGGTCTACTATATGTTTTCTCTAATTTGGTTAGGGAGGAGTTGTGTTTTTCTTCGTAGTACTGGGGTGTTAGCGGGTATCCTAGGCGTTGAAGAAAGCGCCTTCCCTGTTTAGTCTTGTTGAGCTCCCTCTGCGCTGAGCATGGTGTTTGCCAGCTCCTCGAAGGTGTTGTATACCCCTAGCGCTAGTAATTTCTTTGTGCTTGTGCCTGACGGTAGCTGTAAAGCTGTCTTGTACGCCATTCTTATAAGTGTCCATGCGCTCGGTCTCAGTCTTGCGCTTAACTTGATACGGGAGTGCGTACGTGACATGACTGATAACGAGGGCTTGTACCAATCTTATGGTTTTGTCCTCTGTGAAGCCATTTTTGCTGCGCACTACTCTGGCAATCAGTGATGTGATGCTTCTTGTTACGTGATTTAATTTGTCTGAGGCTTCCTTTATGCCATTGTTCTCCTGGATGTGCATACCCAGTAAGCGTGTTGTCGGGACTCGCTTTATGAAGCGCGCTAGATCAACTTCCTCTGGCAGTTTCTACAGGTTGTGTGCACGCTATGGAGGTCCCGGGTTCTTTTCGCGATCGAGTTGCCGAACACCGTGCGAGGAGGACGGAGCAGCAACGCAAGCGGTGGCAGGCCAACCGTGTTTCAACTGACCCTAAAGTTGTCGCATTTGCAGATCACTTTCAACGGCAACATGGCGGTAACACTGGCTGGCAACACGGCGGTCGGCAACATGACAACGTGGGGCCTCTTGGGGCATCGGACGATAATTTTAAGTTTTGCTCGGTTCGAGACAACCTTTGTTTCAACTGAAGCGTAGTCCTAGCGTGGATTTTAATCGCTAGTGTCGGCGGCGTGCTTTCTTGAACAAGGCGACGGTTGCTGTAGCGTGTTTGAACTTTTCAACATGCTAGCCTTTTCGCGAGTGTTTTGTTGAAGTACATTCGTCAGCACGAGAGCCACGTAGTCTGCATCCTGGGCGAGCGAGGCCTAATGCCCGCGGAGCATTGGCAAGCCTGAAGCGAGTGAGTACGGAAGCCTCGTGGGTGGTCTGAATTTCTTATGTAATTAGCTTCTTCTTTCTCTTTGACTTAGGAAGTCGCGGCTCAGGGAGCCGGGTGGCCGCGGGCCACGGGTGCCGCTACGGGCTGACTGGTATTGCGGCCTGGCACCGGGCACTCCGACACCGTCTGGGATGGTGGGCGCTGTCAACTCGGATGCTGTGTGCACCGAGTGGGGTAGGACCACCTCACAGAGCTAACGTCTCCTCGCGGCTGCCTGTTGTGCCCATTTTTTTTTGTTTTTTTTTTTTGTTTATGGATGCCGGTTGTTGTCAGGGTAGCGACGCATAAGGCCTAAGGCTTTACAAAGCCGCCTGTCGCACGTTGAGGGACACAACCTGGTGGACCGTGGTGTTGAGGTGTCGTACATTGCTTCCCTCATTAGTTCGCCTCGCACGAGTTGAAATTACTCGTTCGACTCAAGAAAGTAAGCTTTGTTCACGTGAACTTAGCATCTGAAATGCCGCCCGAAATTTTGCTAGCCGAATTGGACATCGTACCACGTGGGCGATGCGTATGCCGAATTCCTCTCCCTTGCACTACTTTAGTGTTTGTCGAGTGCGTTGAGTGTATGCAGCATGAGCGGAGTCACCCCTGGTTTGCTGTCACCTGCACATTGTCAGCGCTGCTGCCCCGGACTACAATCAAGCTACCCCAGGCGATGCAGATGCCTGTGGCCAGTTCGGCGCAGCAATTTCGGCGGCCACCTGTGTCCGGCTCGCAACCCTCGGCAGCTGGGAAAGAGCTGGCAGTCACCAACGGCTACAGCGGCTACCGCGTGGCTAAGTGCCGGTGGCGGTCGTGGTGGTTGCGGCGCATTGCAAGATGGCGCGAGTGTTGCAATGCTAACGCCACCGAACGGTGGGGTGACTTGGGAGAGAAAAAGGTTGAAGGCGCTTCCTCTTTGGCTTGGGATCGGCGACCAACACGTACGAACGCTTCACGAGTGCGCCGGCTTGCTTCGCAGGACTGTCTCGCGAGGCTAAGAGCAGGACACCGGTATGGACGAACACGGACCGTTCGAACGCGCCACCGTTCGCTGACGTACACTGAACGACTAGGCGATGGTGTCACAACATGGGGCGAACATATTCACTTGCTATCGGGTCGCGGTGAGTCAGACTTCCTTGATTTGTGGCACGCCCATGTGAATGTTCTATTGGTAGTAATTCGGCTAGTGTGTATTAGTGTATGAAAGGTGCAATAAATGCCCTTTTGTTTGTTTGCACTACTGTGTCGTCCCTTTGTCCTAAGAGCACGAGCGAGACCCCACAACATTGCATATATGCTCGCAGCAATGCGGCGAACACCCATAGCGACATCAGTCTCTTTTGCTTTATGCAGCATTAAAGAAGAAAAGCCAGCCCACATTGTGCATAGTGCCGCTGCGTCTACATCTGCCGCACGCAGTTTGCTTGATTTCACTCCATTTAGACCACGCATAATGATAAAAACTCCTTAGGGAAGAGACGTGAGAACACACTCGGTTCAAATAAGCCAAAAGTAGACAACACTTGTGTCACCGCTTGAAGGAGGTGGGACATAGCGATGGCCACACAGTGTAAGAGATTAGGAGGAACGGCAGGGCTTGAGGGGAGGGTAATGTTTAACCACTTGTACCTGTGTTATAGCACACTGGCACGAAATTCTTGTGAGAAAGCATTCCTTGAGAGATAACCTCTTTTTGTGTAGGCGTAGGACAAAAACAGTTTCAGGGACCCATTTTAGGAAGAGGAAGAAGCAGAAAAGAATGCATGCGCAGTTATAAGTGAAAGCAGCACAAGACAGCACACGTACCTGCCACATGAAAAGTGTTGCTTCCATCATATCCCGAGCTTCCGTCATCTGTGCCTTCTGTAGAAAAAGGGTCCGATTCATTTGTGGCTGCATCTTCATCATCACATGGCTCTTCCTTTGTCTCAACCTAGAAAAAATAATCCGATCACCAAGAAAAAGGATATGCAGATCCTACACAATGTGGGAATCAATGTTATGCAATGCATTTGGCAAGCACTTGTGAATCGTGTACAGTGAAACCTCGTTGATACGATCTTCGCGGGAACCAGAAAATAAAACGTATCATCCAAAAATCGTATTGTCCAAAGCAAGCCCCAAAATATAAGAAAACAGGCTTACTTTATGATATTTTGGTTGCTATTAGCCAACACCACGATAACTTGGGGTATATTAAGTACCACGTCACCGCAGTGACTCACTGCACAGAGAATGCGTTTGCTGTCTGTAAATACGGGTATTTTGTCTATATCCTTCTAGCTCGCTTGATCCGCGCTTACGCGGCTGTTTGAGTAACGCATTCCACGCGCTTACTTCATTTAGTTATGCATGGAATGAGCAACGTGAACGTGCTGCAGAAGAAAATAAGCTGGAGATCGCGATGATAACCAGGAGAACGTAGCACACATGGCTAGCTCATGCTAACACATTTACACCCTATAATTTTCTTTCTTTTATTTCATGCATTTGATTTGTTTTAAAGGACTGCCTCCCGCGCTCTGCTGTTTCTTTATTAAGGCAAAATCCCTTATTGGGCTCTTTGGAAGCGGAATGTATCCGTCAGCGGAGCAGCAGTACCAAAACTAAATACAAACAACATAACTCTCGCGTCTCGTTAATTTAGTATATATACCAAAGTATAGCGTGGAAAGGCACAAATGTGTGACTAAGATTGACTGATGGGTCATGGCATTAGTAACGTGACATACTTGCATTCACGTCACGATTAACGATCTATGTACACGGGTGTTTTATGCATTTCGCTTCATCGAAATGTAAGCCGCCGTGGCCAGGCATCGAACCCGCATCCTCGAGCTTAGCAGTCCAACCTACCAAAGCCACTCAGCTACCATGGCATGTAGGTAAAGGTCCGCAAAAAATATACTTGGCAAAAAACAAGACAAACTAAAATAAATGAAACGCTAACAGTGAAACGTTGTGTGCATATGCCTCATTTCATATTACGAGCGAACATCAGAAAACGAACGTGATGCATTATGGGGTGCAACTCGTCTGTCGCCTTCTTGAGTTGCAAGAGCACAAACACATTGAATTTTACATGAAAGTAATTTTAGGAATATTTATTGCATATGCTCGCTGGGTTTGCACACAGCAAATCTACTTCATGATCAATAATTAAGTACTTGTAGTTACGTGAACGAGGCAACTAATCACCGAACATAAACTTTTTCGTGTTTTACTGTTATTGAAGGTAACTATTTAGGGATATGTAGAATCATAGCGATATTTGTAGTGCATCAAGACAGTAATTTTCAGACAAGTTTCACTCAATATAATGCAAGCGCAAACATCGTCACGCGCCATGAATGCTTATTAGTTTCCGTAAAAATCACACGTTAAGCAATAATTATGCATCACACTTACGAGTACTTCAATTGGGAACCGTATGTTGAAAATGTCTGTTGGGGTGCACTACAGAAATTGTTGTTTTTGAAAAGGAAACTGCACAATACCCCTCCTGCAGTAAAACTAAATGCATACAAAGCGCTAGTACGACCAAAATTGGAGTATGCATCTGTTATTTGGACCCCTTGCCAACAATACTTGATTAATAAAATCGAAAGAGTACAGAAATTTAGCTTTCCATTTTATTTATTCTGATTACTCCCATCACTCTAGTGTCAGCAACTTACGTAATAGGCCAACTTACAAAAACTTGAGCAGCGCAGGATCATATCTAGATTAACATTTATTTACCAACTTTATCATGAGAACTTTAAGCCATCACGGGAACAATATCTTGAGGATCCTTCAAACGATCAGAGAGAACTCATCACAGTAAAACTATAGACAACCAGTCAGCACATTAATGTTCACAGAGTTCTCTTTATTTTCCTCGTGCAATTTATTATTGGAATACGTTATCTGATGAGGCAGTGAATTCCGTCTCATTGGAATCATTTGTTCAATGTATTAGTATATCACTTTTGTTGAAATTCGAGTCCAATAGTGGAGTACACTCCTGAGTTGATGATATTCCCTTGTTCGAGCATTCATTTCTGTCATCTATGTCCAGTGTATTGCCATGTTTTTCCACTTTTGTATGTAGTATTATATTTTTGCAACTATGTCAAGTAATTCATTTAAATTTACTTCTATTGTTTGTATTCTAAGTATATCCACTCCTGCATGGGCCCGAGAAGGGCCTGCAGTATCTGTAATATAAGTTTTAAAAAACTACGATATCATGAGAAGTTACATATTGGTAATTTCAGAGAGAATTCACGGATTTTTAAAACAAGGCTATTGCAGCAATAACTTTATACAACAAATGAGTAAATTGGCTAGGCCAGTAGTAGCTATCTATTCATTTCAATGTAAAGAAGATATATTTGTTACCTATTTTTTATGTTTGTTTACCTATTGGTTGCAATGGCTTTTCTTTCGAATGTCTGAATTTGAAGCAAAGCTTCGCTCATGGTGAACTTAAGGTACATTGTGCGCAAAGTTGTATTGAAGAGATAGCAATACAGCAAGAATTGTTCGTGTACGCTATCTTTGAAGCGAAATAAGCCAACAATATTGCGGCGTTAGGGCCGTCTCTGCCTCTTTCTCCTTCCACCTTCTCACTGTGCTCTGTTCATAATAAAGGTATTGTTAAGGCTAAAAAATATTATCGAAAAATACAGTGCATATGGTTGTAAACCACTACTGATCGTGAGTGAAAAGCGCGTAGTGGTGAGTGAAGCGGTCACTGCACGCACATAAGTATTTCAATTGATTGCGTGAATAATTAACTTTTTTCATTACTCCTTATTCTTGCAAGCATGGTGCGATTGCTCGCATACCCATGCGAATACTGTTTTTTGCATTCCTTTCCTTGCGCGGGTTCATTTGAGCGGCGTTTCTACGACCACGCACAGTTACCACATTACATTCCCGAACTCTAGCACCGGAGCTAGGCCCGCGCTGATGATTTGACGACGGTAGTTTTTTGCATTCTCTTGCTGCCCAAGCACAAAGACGACGCTCAAAGATGGGTGTGGTAACGTGATAACGCCAGCCGCGAGCAGCGATAGTGCAGCCTGCTGTTATCTGTTACGGCGGGTGACGTCACACTGGACCTTATATATAGGTTGCTCAGCGGAAAAATAAAGGCTGATTCTTTGTCATCACAACCGGTGTCTCGGTTCTTCATGTGGCGACGAGGCGGGTCGCGGCCCGCGTAGCCTAGGAACGAATGCTAGAGGCTCAGTCAGGCAGTGCGTACGGCTGGAGTGACAGACGAAATGCTGCACCTGCTCTCGGATTATGCAAGCATTCCCACCAACATTGGGGTTCTTCGCCGGACCTGCAAGAAACGCCCCAACGCCACCATTATGCAACTCAGTAAGCCACGCTCGTGAAACGCAGACTTGTTGAGTGCCTTCGCCTCTGCAAAATGTCGCACTTGGGCAAGTTAAGTAAGTTTCATCCAAGAACTCAGAACTTTGAGATACCTTGAACGCTTTGAGCTTTCTATTAGTGCAAATGAGTAAAACAGGAAAAACGGTTTTACCAGTGTTCCTTACTGCATTGGTGCAGAAACGTATGAAGTGCTCAAAAGTTTGGTCGTGCCAGACACGCCTGCTGACAAAACATTTGCCGAGGTGAAAACAGCTGCTTAAAGGTCATTGCAGTCCTTCGAGTCAGTTATAGCTGAACGGTGCAAATTCAACAGGCGTGTTCAACACGAACAAGAAAGTGTCGAAGACTTATTGTAGAAGCTGAAGCACCTGGCTAGAAAATGCGATTTTTGCGAGTTTTGAATGACGCCTTGAGGGACAGGCTGGTGGCGGGGTAAGAAATAAGGACAGCCAGCATGCGTTATTCCCCAAAGAAAATTTGACGTTTGAGAATGCATGCAAATTGCTTTGGCCCCGAGAGTTAGCAGCACGTGACTCCCGGCCATAATGAAGGTTGTGGATGGCAATGCTGGTAAGGTATCAGCAAAGAGAGCAAAAGGAAGACTACGGCACTTCTAGTTCAGTCATCCGCCCGAACATAAATGCAAGCTTGGTGGCAAGAACACATTCCTCAAATCAAGCGCAGGTACAAAGAGTTTAAGTGTGCCGGCAGAGATCGCACAAAATAGGGAATTTGCAGAAAATGTGTCGAAATGAGCCTAGGCGGAGCAACGGACATAAGACGCGGGGTAGGAAGTTGTGCGGAGTGAAGAAAGCAGAGCAAAGTGGAAGTATATCATTGAGGGGTTGTCATCAATATGGCACAGTCCTGTTTACGAGGTCAGCGTGGCGGTAGTCAAGGCAGACCGCTGCAGATGCATGATTGACACAGGCGCAGCCATGACGATAGTTTCCTAGAAAAGCGTGTACAAGGCGACTTTTCCACACGTAAAGGTGCAACCCCGTCCCAAGTATTCGTTGCTTACGTATACAGGGGAGCAGCTGCAGCTTAAAGGACAGTGTAAGTAGTTGGGTCAAACACAATAACCTGCGAGTGACCTTGCCAGTTTGTCGCATTGAAAGACGAAGGCAGACGACTTCCTGTGTTATTGGGTTTGCAATTGGCTTGAATGTCTCAAACTAGACTGGCAAGAAATAGGAAACATAAGTTGTGAAGGCAGGGTGCAGGCACTCAAAGAGAAATTTCACTCCGTTTTCTCGAGGGAACTGGTTAAATATCTGATCATTATCCACTGCCGAGACCAGAAATATTTGTACTCAAGCATTGCAAGTGGCAAGGTGTTTGCGTTCTGGATTTATCATCCGCGTAACAACAAGTGCCTCTCAATCCGGAATCCAGACCACTGTTGACAATTAACACGAGCTTGGGTCTTTTTGAGTTCCAACACCTTCCGTACGAGGTGGCCAGTGCGCCTACAATTTTTCAGTCCCTAATGGATACAGTATTAAGGGGCATACCAAACGCGGATGTACATAGACGACGTTATCATGGCGGTTCCGGACTCGGCTGATTGCCAAAAGACACTCGAGCATGTCTTGGCGTGGTTCCGTGATTACAACATCATGTTAAATGAAGGCAAGTGCCGTTTTTTTCCAAGATTTCGTGACGTACTTGGGACACAAGGTAAACACAGACGGAAATCTACCCGACCGAAACAAAGGAAAAATGCAATCTTGCAAGCACC